>NC_056739.1:1248472529-1248772529 GCF_019279795.1 Protopterus annectens
GGCATCCATGTTAGAACATGTAATAATAAGTTATGATTTCAGATCCAGTCATAATTGTTTTATAGTGCAAAGAGACTTACCTTATCCACATACTACTAGTTACAGAAAAATAAAATAAAACAAAAAAAGAAATTGCAAAGTGTTGTACCGGCTTTGAAAGCCAGTAAACCAGTAGGGAAGCAGTTTATGTCTTTATTTATTCCCATATTAAGGGAAGTACTTTCTTCCTAAATACATTTTCAGTGGCTGTAATGTGGGAAGCTGTTTTATGTTCTGCTGCTACTACTTACTGGCTGGCACTGTCAGCTTTTACTGCCACTCATAATGTTAACAGCATGTACAGGGTGCTTACCCTTCTAAATGTCATTAAGATTGAGGCCTGCCTATAGTAGTGCTGAACCCGGATGTCATTTACCTGATATCAGAGTGTAACTATGGAGCTCTATGCACTATATATATATATATATATATATATATATATATATATATATATATATATATATACAGAGAGATCACTGTTAAACACGTAGCCCACAGCTCTTGGCCTTCCAAGTCTCAATAATCTTTTCATTCCACTATGCTTCTACCCCCTATAATCACACCTTTATCTCTTCCACTCAGTCCAGTTACCTTTCTCTTAATCTTTCCTCTACTATTTAACCTCTACCTACGCCTTCAGACACAAGTACCTACCCTTTACTTTACTCATACCTTTCATTTCATTAAATATCTGTCAATTTGCTATGTGTACATAAACTTTGCAAAATATAGCTGCGGTGGTACAACGGTAGCGTTGTCGCCTCATAGCAAGAGGTTCTCCCATTTGATTCTCTGCTGGATCGCCTTCTGTGTGGAATCTGCATGTCCTCCCCATAGTCAAGTGGCATTCGAAAGACATGTACAAATGGGCATGCCTTCGTTGAAGGTTGGACGTCGAGCTAGCACCTTGGCACCATGAAAATCTACTGCCAATCATTAGCGGACCGGAGTTCCACTGTGGCAACCCCTAACCGGGAAAAGCCGAAGGAACAACAACATAAACTTTGCAAAATATATTTACTCTTCATCATCATCATCATCTTCTTTCAGCTGTTCCCGTTAGTGGTCACCACAGCAGATCATCTGTTTCCATTTCTTCCTGTCCTCTGCATCTTGATCTGTCACACCAACCACCTGCATGTCCTCTCTCACCACATCCATAAACCTCATCTTAGGCCTTCCTCTTTTCCTGTTACCTGGTAGCTTCATCCTTAGCATCTTTTTCCCAATATACTCAGCATCCCTCCTCAGCTAATGATGGATATTTGATTTACTATCTTTGCATTTGTCTGTGTAGGTCATGGCTAAAAAAAGAGACCCTGGACCAATCCACTATCCTATTAATAACTTTAAAATAAATAAATACGCATTATTCTTTTCAAACAGTACTCCTGCAGTAAAGACTAAGAAGGTGTTACTAATTTTTGCAGTCTGTGTCTTATTTTAGGCTCTTCACATAGTGACACAGAGAGAATGAGTTTAGGAGACTGACTTTGCCTTGTGGGTAACATTGGATTTGCAATGGGCACACTGACTGATGTGGCAAATCCATGTGCACATTGTTAAATATTAATTACCTTATATTGTATAATTAGGAACACCCTGATCAGCATTCATGTGCAAGCAAATAATCTACATACAGCTGAATTCCTAACAAGAAAAAGGCAATACACACGTGTGTGTGTGTGTGTGTGTGTGTGTGTGTGTGTGTGTGTGTGTGTGTGTGTGTGTGTGTGTGTGTGTGTGTGGGCATACATACATAAATGCATTCTTTTATTTACTTTTTCTTATATCTATTCATTATGTTTGATTTAAAAATTTCCATAATCCAAAAACAGCATCAGCTTAATACAGTGTATTGTCTCTAGCTAAAATGAAAAAGGCAACAATATGGTATACTGATTAAGGTGTTATGCTATAAATTAGGAGACCAGAGTTAGAATTCCACCATCTTCCAGTAGCAGATTGTGTAATCCTTTTCACCCTTCAAAACGGACCCTCTGATTCTACTGAGTTTGCATTGTTTAAGAAAATTAAAATAAACAAGACAGCTTAAAGCAGCTATTCATAACAGTACACGTGGGGAAAACATCAACTTCTTTCCCTTCAGGAAATATGTGGGCACCCTTACTGAATTAAAGCATAAAAAGCAAAATACATATATAAATATATATTTAATCTTGATTACTTTCTGTGAACACAGCATTGGCCTACTTCAAATAATTAAGGCTAGCTGTGGCAGATGTTTGAAATTATTAAAATGATTTATGTTGTTGGTTCAGCTTTTCCTACAAACAAAATTCTAACATACCAGATGCATAAATAAAGTCAACAAAGCAGCTGCTAGAATCAGATTTGCTGAAATTAAATACATTCTAGCTGACATCTGGTGCACAAACAGCACCTGGAACTTCAAAATGGCATTCTGCGTGCTCCTTCTCCTCCTGGATGAGCCCATAATCTGTGAAGTTATGTATGTGTACAGTATAACTGTAAACTGTCACATTCTGGCAGTCACAGGCATTTCTCTGTTCAGAGTTGTAAAAGTGTTGGTAGATGACAAACTGTTCCACTTATTCTGCCTGTTTCCCAGATCAACTGTGATATCACAGACAGTGTTTGCGTTCCATTTGGTCTTCTTTTCCTGACCACTGCAGCTCATTTATAGCTGCCTTATGCATTTATAACAAATATTTGAAAATTTTCTCCCACCTTCACTTTATTCTATGCAAATGTTATTTCCTGCTGAAACAACGTCATGTTTTCCATGAGTATACCATTCCACCTAATTGCAATGAGCCGTGACTAACTTTTTTCCTTAAAAATAATTTCCCAGCTCCACCATTAATAACCGTTAACTACAATAAAGAGATTTCACATTGTGGAAGCCAATTTTTAAATGACACTTTGTACATTATGGTAAGATGATCAAACGTTTAATATCATGATGCCTGTTTACTTTGTCACCACAATGCTTGCCCTCGGGGCCCCAAGTTTGGGCTGATAGGGTCTACTTAGCAGCTCACCTACTTTGTTATAAAATGTAAATACTAAATAAATAAAGAAATGTTATTGCTAAGCAGACCTAATATGACTGAAAGTATTTCAAATTATGAAAACAATCATGGAAGCTCTATTTCTCATTTGTAAATGATCCAGAAAATGCTGAGTAAACATCAACACAATCTTTCTCCTTTCCTTCTGCTGTTTAAATATTTTAAGTCTATTTCAGTGTCTGTAACATTAGAAATATGCAGTCTTGAAGCCATTGTCCATTGTAGTGAATGCAGTGCTTATCAGCAACTGTCTCAAATTAAGAAATGGATCACAATGACAGATATTGAGTACAGTGTTTTCAGCAACAACAGCTTATTCATGAAGCTCTGATGGTACCTTCTGTTGTATACAGCAATTCCAGCGGTCATAACTAACTCAGTGAAGTGTTGCCAAGTTAAAATATTATGATTTAACTTTTACTTTTGTGCATGCATAACTAAGAAGCCAAGAAAGGAGTTTCAATAGCAAAGAACAGGGCATCGGAGGCACTCTACCAACCTCTGGAAAGTGACTCTGTAGGTGGCACAAAGAAACTATATCAGGTTGCAAGGCAAAGACAGAAAGACAAATAAGGTAGTCAGACACCCTTCATAAGGGATGCCAGCAACAACCTGCTCACCAGTCCAAAGGATGGAAGATGGGCAGATGGAAGGAGTATTTCCATCAGCTTCTGAATGAAGAAAACCCCACAGAAGCTGTACTGCCCCAGACACAGCCTATGATAAAAGAAGTGGAGTCCACCGTAGAAGAAGTAGGAATAGCACTAAGGAAAATTAAGTCAGGCTCGGATGAGGTCACAGCAGATCTGATAAAGATGCTGGATGAGATAGGGGAGAAATGGCTCCTGAGGGTACTCATAGCAGTGTGGAGAGAAAGGCGTATCCCCGATGACTGGAGAATAAGGATACTCATGCCAATGTACAAGAACAATGGGGATATCCACAACTGTGGGCAGTACAGAAGCATCAAACTCCAATCGCACTGCATGAAAGTTCTGGAGAGGTTGACTGATAAATGGATATGCAGAGCAGTAGAATGTAAGATGGGAGATGAGGAGTTCAGATTCAAAATAGGATGTAGCACAACTAACATGATGTTTGCAGTGAGCAGATAGTTGAGAAGAAACTAGAGATGCAGAAAGAGTCCAACTGGGTATTCCTGCACTTGGAGAAAGCATATGACAAGGTCCCAAGAAAGCTGATTTTGGCAGTACTGCAGTGGCTCAAAGTCCCAGAAACACTGGTACAGTTAGTGCAGACTGTATACAAGGACACAATGTCTCAAGTATGAACAGTGTTCGGTCTCACAGAGGGGTTCCCAGTGGGAGTGGGTGTGCACCAGGGTTCAGCTCTGAGCCCACTGCTGTTCATACAGGTGATGGACTACATTAGCAAAAAGGTTGTAGGGGACAGATCAACAAAGTTGCTGTATGCAGATGATGGATGATGTGGCATTACAGGCAGACTCTGAGCAAGAACTTCAGCAAAGGATAGGGGAATGGAAGGCAAAACTGAAGGCACATGGGATGAAACTTAGTACAGATAAGACAGTGGCAATGGCAGCAAATTGTGGAAATCAGAAGAAGCTGAGTACTGAAATAGAAGGGAAGACAGTGGAACAGGTTAATAGCTTCAAGTATCTGGGAGGAGAAGGCAAATCTGAATGAAGAGGTCAAAGCTAGAATCAGAGTTGCTGCAGCTAACTGGCATAGAGTCTCAGGCCAAAGAAGCTGAAAAGTAAGGTGTACAAGACAGTTGTGTGGCCAGCACTATGTATGGTACAGAAACATGGGCAGTAAAGGCAGGGCAGATAAGAAAGCTAGAGGTGATGCAGATGAAGTGCTGAGAAGGGTGGTAGAATGTACACTGTGATACAGATGAATAAATGAGGACATAAGAGCAGAAGCCAACGTAGCTCCAATTGTAGGAAAGATCAAAGAGAACAGATTGCAGTGGTTTGGACAAGTGCAGAAAAGCAGAAGACAATCTGGTGAAGAAGATTTCAGAAGAACAGGAAGGTTAACGGATACAAGGATGTCCAGCAAAGATGTGGACAGTTAGGTATAAATGATGAAGAAGGTAGGAGTGTGGCACTGAATCAAGAGAGATGGTGACAAGTAACACAATACCCTGACCCCATGTAGAAAATGGGAAAATGGGAAAAAGGGGGTTGATGATGATGAAGAACTCCCTTCCTCATGAGAAAGTGATGTATTTCTTTTTTGTTCATAGCTTTGTTCAGTGTTTGGCATGCAGACAGCAGGTTGACTTTTTGAATTTGTACTTTTGTCTGCAACTTCTTGTAACACTAAGTGAGAATGAAAATGTGCCAGGCCTTGTCTTAATACTCTCTACCATATTCTCCAGAAAACACAGTGTCAAAGCATCTAAATGGCAAAACCACTTGTAGCAACTCAAGGCCTCCTAAGTAACACCTTAAAACATTTCACTCAAATGGCATGCATTTTCCATCATCCATTATTTTCATTTTGCTGCATAAACAACATATATTATAAAACATTGACTTTCATAGATTCATAGGATATTACTAAGCTATTGAACCAAGGGTCTTTACAAGCCTAGCCATTAAATCCCAATATAATACTAGATTAGAGATATCATCTATGCCCAAGTTTTTTCTAGCAAAGGATTACCCATGTCCAGAAGAGAAGCTGAGGCAATCCCCAGCAGAAATTTACAGTTTCCCATCCAGTCATCCAGGTTGCACTTAAACAAGATCATGGAGGTGCTATACCTGATATGGATTGGAAACCTATTCCAGAGGAGAGACAACCTCTGAGAGATGTATCTATCTCTCCAGCAGGTCCTGTTTATATCGCAGGCTAAACTGAGGTCCCTGGACAGGTTGACTGTAGTTCCATTTGACTTGAGGATGTGCAGCGCACACATTTGGTTCAGAGATATCCCTGTAACCCAGACATAAGTCACCTGTAGGTAGTTTGTACACTACTGAGTACAGTGACAGTGACAGTGACTTCAGTCTGTCCATAAAAGACGTGCTGGAGATCCTGAATTTTCTTAGTTAGAAATCTCTGAGGTCTCTCAAGTTGCTGTAGGTGTCTGGTACAGTACATAAAGGGAGCATTTTATTCAATAATAGGCCTGATGAGGGATGAGTACAGGGGAGGTATAACCACTTTTGCTCTTGAGGCAATGCATTTGCTAATCAGGTGAGTGACGCAGAATGCCTTCTTCACCATAGTAGACACATGCTGGTCAAAGTTGTGTCACAGTCAGCTTGTGGTCCCAGGTCTCTCAATACTGAATTGGTACTTACAGTATTATTGTTTATTTTATAATCAGCAGGGATGTTGTTACTTAAGGGAATGATGATGCATTTTCTAGCATTTAGTTTAAGACCATGGCTTTGGCACCAACCATTGGTCTGTGTAAGCCTCTTTTGAAATATGCGTACATCGCTAGGAGATTCAGTGATAGGACCTAATTTGCAGTCATCTCCAAACTTGGTTTGCCACAATGCCTCTGTTTTGGCCTGGACTTCTGAGAAATATATGCCAAACAAGAGAGGGCCCAGCACTGATCCTTGTGGGACCCCACTGGTGACAGGTCTGCTGGAAGAGGTAAAGTCTGTCACTTTGACTGACTGTTGTCAATTTGTGAGCCAGTCTGCCACCCACCCAACAACATAGGGATTGGTATTCAACTGGGTTAATTTGTCAATGATGTCTGAATATGAGATAGTGTCGAAGGCCTTGGCCTAGCCAAGATAGGCTGTGTGCACAGCTTTGCCCTCTTCTATGGCTCTGGTCATGTTCTCGAAGAAGTCCACCAGGTTTAGCAGACAAGACCTGCCCTTGACAAAACCGAACTGGGATGGATCCAGGATTTGGAGGTCACCTATATGCTTATTTATGAGTCCAGAATGATTCATTCCATTGCCTTACAGATGAGGCTGGTTAAACCTATGGGTCTATAGTTACCCAGGTCTGTTGCCGAGCTGCCCTTGTGGAGGGGGATAACAGGCACCATTTTCCAATCAGTATGGACAAAGCCATTACTCAGGCTGTGGTTGAATTGAGTGCCTAATGGAGTAGCTAGCTCTTGTTTTAGAACATTCAGAATGCAGCCGAGAATGCCATCTGGTCCAACAGAGGCTGTGTTCTTAGCCTTGGAGAGAGCATTGATGACTTGCTCTTTGGAGATGCAGGGAGGAGATGATGAAGACATGGTTTGTGGCATGCTTGGGAGGGATAGGGGTGAAATTTTCACCAAACCTGTCTGCTAGCAGGTTTGCAATTTCCACAGGGTCAGTGTGCGTGATGTCATCCATAATTAGTTCAGCACATAACTAAGTCCTGCCTTTTAGATTGTGGACATAGCTGAATAAAGCCTTGTGGTTATCCTTGGCTATGGTTGCTAAATTTTTTTCATAGTTTCTCTTTGAAGATTTTGTCTTATTTGCTTGTTTAAGCTGAGGAGGGTGCTCTTCCAGTTCTGGGATCTCACTTTTTAGGCAGCAGCTTCATTCACTTATTGTATAATTTATTAATTCTAGACATCCACCAAGATGGTTTGTTTATTCTTTAGGATCTTGCTTTAATCCTATCTGGTATGGCTGTGTCTACACATTTGTGTAGATGTTTATACAGGGCATCAGTGTATACCTTAGTATAGCCATCAATGCCATCTGTGAAAACTGGAGCTTGGAAGTCAATTATACCTTCCCTTAGGAGGGTATAGTTAGCTTTGGTGAATTTTTTTAGCCTGTCTTCTCCTTTGGGGAGTTCTAGTGCTATTGCTACTTAAAACATGACTGATTTATGGTCATACTTAACCAGTGCGGGCCCTACACTTGATGCACTGCATCAGTCACTCATATTGGTGAGAACCAGGCCTAGAATACTGAAGCCCCTTGTGCGGTTGTGCACAATTTGTTCCAGGGCATTTGAGTTAACAAAGTCCAGGAACTTTTGTGCAAGTGAGTTTGGGCTCATATAAGTTTCCCAATTAATGGAAGGATAGTTGAAGTCACCCATGACTAAGGTGTTAGGTTGTAGCTTAACTATCCCAAGTAGGTGTAAATAAGCTGTGTGGGCATCTTGGTTCATGGAAGGGGACCTGTAACTGATGATGACCTAAAGGGGGGCCTTACCCATGGTAATTTGGACTTGAAGTAGCTCCATAGAGTTTTCTTGTCTAACCAGTCTAGAGGTGTTTCTTTGCTTTTGATATTTTATTTTATTTAACATTTGTTGACTGGGAAAGTCAGACTAGGACAGAGCCTATTTTCAGTGCAGGGCAAGGGAGAAACACTCTAAACACATGTCATGGGAATGTGGGAGGAAACTGGAGTACCCAGAGGAAACCCACATGAATGCAGGGAGGACATGCAGTGTCCACACAGAAGTCACCCCAGCCAAGAATCGAACTGGAGAATGTCTTGCTGTGAAGTGACAGTGTTAATTGCTGCACCACTGCGGCACCCAGAGGAATTTTGTTGACATTGGGAATTTTGTTGTGACCTTGCCTAAAAAAGGCATTATGAGGGGAGGCAACTTCCTTATCCAGCAACCAAAAGCCTAGCGGTACCAGATGAAAATCATCTGTGGCAAAGCAGCGTGGTCTATCCACCATATCATCCCAGGCTGACAGGAACTGGATCCAGTTAGAATTACACTAGAAACTAAGCCAATTATTGAAGTCAATTATTTTCTGTTTATAGTGTGGTATAATCCTAGGCGAGGGTAAAATACTGCTCAAAGCTAGGGACATACCCACCTGGAACACATATTTAGAGAGCTCAATCATGTCTCTCTTCATATAGTCCAGAGAGGTACGTATCAAGTCATTCACACCAACAAGAACAACGACAGAGTCATAACGGTACTTGTTGTTGAGAGACTTGAGTGCATGTGTGATCTGGTGAATCCTTGCACCAGGCAGGCAGCTGACCATAACTTTCTATAGGCTCACTATAAGTCACCTATAACTAAACCATTTGGAATAGTTGGGGATTGCCTTAAGGGCTTATTTGGTGAGACACAGGTGCTAGTGTTTTTATGTGTATTGGGTGCATTGGGTGTTGTGTTAGGTGTAGCATGTTTATGTTTTGGAGGTCTCTGGTGTTTAGGTAGGTTTCTGGAAAGTACCTCTGTATATGAAGGTTTATGTGTTGGGTGCATATTATGAATAGGAGTCATGGTGTGTGAGCTGACAACCTGGTTAGTGTTGCTTTCCTTGGTGTGAGAGAGCAGTGATTCCAGATTTTTGTGTAGGAGCATCTCTCGTAAATTATACTTGAGTGATTTAGGAGTAAGGGGTTGTCAGTGTACATGAGGCAGTTGCTACACTGCCTCAAAAAACTCATGTCCAGCAAGCTGGCAGGAGAAACAGAGGGAAACTGTCCTTATTTTTAGTGTTCAGTCTGCAAACAGAACTGAATTCAGCTGGTCTTTCATGTACCACATAAAAGATGCATTTATAAATAAAATCATGCTTTTACTGAAGTAAACTTGCCACAATGATATATAAGTTTGATATCTCTATGAGATGTTGTCAAACAGACATTAGTTCACAAAGCTGAATAACTCACAGTTCTTAACAGGGTCATTTATACTGAGTGCACAGGCCTTATTTGCCTCTAAATCTGGTATTACATCAGCGATTTTCCTTCAGGCCCCCTTGCTGTCTGCTGTTCCGGTACTAGTCTGGGCTTAGTCTTCTTGATTTTTTTATGTCTGTGGAATTCTTCACTTGAGCAGACCCTTGTATGGATATTAGGTTCCCAGTGTTTTAATTCTCTTGGATAGGCCCTTGCATATGTCCTTGTCTGAATATCAGACTCATAGGTTCATAGATTCATAGGTAGGTACTAGGCTATTGGCCCTAGGGCCTATACAAGCCTAGCGAAAAAGGTACCCTGGCTTTTGCCACCCAAGAAAATTATTTTCCTGTGCCCCTGTCGAGCAGAGCCACATAGGTGATCCCCGGGGTGAATTTCCTATTTCCCATCCATTCATAAGATTTTTCTTGAAGAGTGCTAATGAGGAGCTTTGTTTGATATAGATAGGTAGTTTGTTCCAGAGTATGGGAAGTCTCTGGGACAGGAATCTATCCCGCCAGCATGTTCTGTTTATTGTGGTGACAAGGTTTAGGTCCCTGGAACATGTAGCTTGGAGGGATTAGGATTTCTTTAAGTGACCTTTTGTGATGCGGTGTGCAACGTAGAAGGATTTCCTGACTACTGTGGCAATGTGATTATCAAAGGAGAGACTACTGTCCACCTGTGCCCCAAGGTCTCTTATCACACTTTCTGTGTTAAGTAGTCTGCCATCTATGTGGTAGCTCATGGGTACAGAGTTTTTACCAAGGGGATGACAATGTACTTTTTGGCATTGAGCTTGAGGCCATGGCTTTGACACCAGGCATCTGTCTCAGTGAGGCCCTTTTGTAGGATGTCCACATCATTAGGAGTTTCAATTATGGCTCCTAGTTTGCAGTCATCTGTGAAGTTTGTTAGCCAAAGACCTTCTATGTTAGCCTGTACTTCAGAAAAGTAGATACCAAACAGGAGAGGACCCAGGACTGAACCCTGTGGTACTCCGCTTGTCACTGGTCCTAAGTCGGATTTGGAGTCTGCTACTTTCACAATGTGGCTTCTGTCAGTGAGCCAGTTGGCAACCCATATTGTGACATAGGGATTTATGCCTAGTTTAGTGAATTTATCTATAATTCCAGAGTAGGGGATTGTGTCAAAAGCCTTGGCAAGATCTAGATAGGATGTGTGAACCACCTTACCCTCGTCTACGGCTTTGGTGACTGCTTCAAAGATGTCTGTCAGGTTTAGGAGACATGATCTCCCTTTTACAAACCGAAACTGGGTGGGGTCCAGAGTTTGGAGATTACCAATGTCTTTGTTTATAAGTTAGGCTAACGGGGTGGTAATTCCCAGGGTCTATGGTGGCTGTGTGCCATTCAGTGGGCACAAAGCCTGAGTTGAGGCTATGATTGGACATGACCTATACAAGACTCCCACTTGTATAGCTCCAGTCAACCATAGCCCTGCCTGCAGCCCTGTAATTCCTATATACCTAGAGACAAATGTTCCTGTTTTAGTAGATCCCAGTCTCTTTTTATAAAACTATTCCAACTTCTAGGTAACTTTAGTTCCATCTATAGGTAGTTTAATTAAATAAGTCTTCCAGCACTTTCTGGCAACTCCTATGGATCATTCTATTGAATGATAGGTCTTCCATCTCCATCATATCATATAAACCCACTTTAACTCAGATCCAGGATTATGACATACACCATTAGCCTTTTCCCAGCATGGGTAGCCATGTGATTCTGCAGTGTAATCATGACATAGCCAGATTGCTGTCTTCCAGAAGTACCCCAAGGTATGAGGACTGTATCTGCATGGATCTATCTTGCATGTAGCCAAAGACCTTTTAATGTTACCTTGGCCTTTGTGGTAGTTCCTGTATTTTGAAGTGCAAAGCCAAATTTCCTAACTTGGTAGAGTTTATTTATATCAGACCACAGTGACTTTCAAAATTTAGTCACATTTGCTAATTTCCAAGCTCTTCTAAAGTCATAATAATCTTCTTTCGGCTGTTCCCGTCAGGGGTCGCCACAGCAGATCACCTGTTTCCATTTCTTCCTGTCCTCTGCATCTTGCTCTGTCACACCAACCACCCGCATGTCCTCTCTCACCACATCCATAAAATTTATCTTAGGCCTTCCTCTTTTCCTGTTACCTGGTAGCTTCATCCTTAGCATCTTTTTCCCAATATACTCAGCATCCCTCCTCAGCACATGTCCAAACCAATGTAATCGTGCCTCTCTGGCTTTGTCTCCAAACCTTCCAACCTGGGTTGACCCTCTAATATACTTATTCCTATTCCTGTCCACCCTCATCACACCCAGTGCAAATCTTAACATCTTTAATTCTGCCACATCCAGCTCAAAGTCCTGCCTTTTTGTCAATGCCACTGTCTCCAACCCATATAACATAGAAGCTCTTCTAAAGTATTAGTCTAATAAATACTTTACTTCTGTTATAATCCTTCCCTGTTTGACACCACTGGAAATTTTAACAGGGTAGCTTCTGGCCTTTATTTTTGCTTTATACCTGTATTCACTGGGACTTTTTTACATTAAAAATACATATGACAGTCCCCAGACCAGGTGACTGCCTTAGTTGCCTAGTGCTGGATCTGGCTCTCTGGACTGGCAGGAAATGTCTGCTGGATCAGACCCCGTCCGCAGACCGGTGGTTGAAAAACACTGAGTTAAGGCAGCTATTTGCAAATACACATCTACATCACAATGTTTAAATAATGCCTACACCACATTTCATTTGCCTGCTCTTCCCTTTTAAGCATTACACTGCATATTGAATATCAAACAGTTTGCAAACACTCCACTCCTTCTTAACAAAAAAAAAATATATATATATATATGATCTTAATATATTAACAGCAGTCTTTGCTCACATCATTACTTTTTTTGTTACTGCAGCTTCCATACAACTTTGCTTTCTATATATTTTAATAAATGCTAGTGCAAAGTCCTTCTTATAGTAGTGCAAGGTTTACTAGCAAAATGTAGAAGCACATGTGTTCAAGTAATGACTTACTCGAAAAAAATAGTTGAAAATGAAAACATTATTTAATCAAAACAACAAAAGTGATAATGTGGATAATTAAAAATTCAATATTATTGACATTACCCAAGGTACCTTGCCTTCCACTGACTTCCTACCAATGTTTTACAGGGGGCAAGCCTCCCTGCACCCCCCACACCCCCTGCTTATTATATATACAAACCCCGTCATTGCACTACAGTTTCTCGATCCCCACTGTAGTGCGATCTCTAATCAGAATGTCAACCTCATATGAGTGAATGCACACTAGCATTCTCTGTTGTGAATTCGAACATGTACGGATCGACATTACAGAAACTTGGAAGCATGATTTCAACCTTCCAAGTTTTGTGTTAACTGCCGTACAACATTTGGATAGTAAACCTTAGTGCAAATGCCACAAGCAAGTTTTTGCAAATTCTGCAGAGTAGATACAGACTTTGTACTGTGACAAAGTTTTTTTTTTTTTACTGTTTTACATCTGTTATTGCTTCAGTTTTTCCAAGAAAACCAATTTTCATACTTTGTATATACTAGTATCATTTGCTTGCATTTGGGAAATTTTTTCAGCAGCTTTCCTCAAGCCATAAGCAATTTAAACCACAGTGCTTCATTTCTTACTGCACAAATATTTTTCAGTGCAATTCACATTCATTACTTACACCTTTGGTAAGAATTTTTTAGCTATTTTCATATAATTTTACTGATTTTTCTTTTGCCAATCATTTCTTTAGAATGCAGCATTGAGCTAAGAGTCAGAACTTCATTCATCAATGGTTCTTTAGGAGTGTCACTTCCCTACCCCCATTTCATGGTGTTACCCACTGCAATGCAACTTCGCTAGACTCAGTTCCAGTCACCAAAACATATAATTTCAACAAAGAAGTTGTAAATTTCATAACAATTTTCTTACTAGATTGCTCTACTTCAATTATCTAGTCAAATAAATGAAACAAAAAAATATGTTTCATCTCTGGATTATATAGGCCTTTCTTAACTCACAGTGAACATCTGAACCCAGATGCCATTGGTATCCACCTTTCCCTTTGGGTGCATCAGTTACATTCATTAAAGCCACACTTTCTCTGAAGTATATTGTCATTTTAATGTACATTTTGCAGTTTAAATTCACTGCAGTTTGCAACAGTTATAGAGCAGAATGAAACTGTTCCCACATTCTCCACAACTGTGGTGACATGCGGCCCCCACAAGCCACACCTTAGGAAATTTCACTCAAATAGTATACATATTTCTGCCTTACATTACTGTTATTTTGCTGCTTAAACCACATGCATTACATACCTTTGACTTTCACAGAATGAAAAAAGCTGCGCTTATAAAAAGTATATCATGCCTTCACTGAAGCAAACTTGTATCAATATATAAGTTTGCTAACTCCGTGAAATGTTCTCGGATATATAATAGTTCTCATATTTACTGACACCAAATAAATAGTTCACTAAAGTTCAACAATTCACAGTTCTCATCAGTCTTTTTTATAGGGAATATGCAGGCCTTCCTTACCTGTGTATCTGGCTTTTTATAAGGAATATGCAGGCCTTCCTTACCTGTGTATCTGGCCTTACTTCAGTCTATCTTCCTTTAGGCTCTCTGTCCTCTCTGGTGCTGCAGTCCCACTCTGGAATGAGTCTTCAGCCTTTTTATGTCTTTGGAATTATTCTTTTTATTAGACCATTGCCTGGATAGAAGGCACCCAGCCTTGTAACTCTCTTGGACACCTTTACCTAAACTCTTACCCAGGATTCAGACTCACACCTGTGATAGTCCTTTGGACAAGCCACTATGCAGGTATCACTCACCTGCCTGTACAGTTCCTCTATACCAGGCTCCCACCTGTGTCCTCCCCACAATACTTCTACAGTGAGAGGTAAATACCTCTGTTGTTTTCATCTTCCAGTCTCTTTTTTATAGAAGTACTCCTCTGTATATTTTACTTTGGGTCCACCTACATGCCATTTATTGAATGGATGACTTACATTTCTTTCTGGTTTTACCTATGGGCAATTGTATTGAATGACAACTTCATTATATCACACAGTACAGATATCTCATCTAATCAATTCAGAGTCACAGGAAATTATAAAAATAAAAGGAAGTCAACTAAATTGGCAATCCCACATTCAGTCTGGTTGAAAAATCTGGAGAAAAATTTAATCACATCATTGTATACAGTTATGAAGTTGAAAAGGGAAGCTAATTGCATGAGAAATACAACCAGCATTCTCAAGAAGCATACGTCTAAATATAAGGATAGACATAATGATCTGCAAAAGAGAAGTAAAAAAGAATCCAAAACTAAAGTGAATACCTCAAAGTTGCTCATAGGTTCATTGATACATACTAGGCTAGCTGCCCTTGCAGCCCATTTTAAGCCTAGCTATTTTCCCTTTTTGTGCTCATAATAACCCATCCCATTTAGTTATAGATTGGCCTTAACATCCCATGGTTGATAATTATATATTATGCCTATTGAGAACAACTGATATCACGCCATAGATAATTCGAGGGGACCCATGCATGGGATAAAGCATTTATGACCTGCATCTGTCTGTTAGTAGTACAGGAGGTAGTCCTTGGTTACATTTTCTGTTTTCCAGGTATAGATTTAGGTTGTACTTAAAAATGGGCAAGGATGAACAGGAACTCTGTTTTATTTGGTTGGAAAGTCTATTCCATTGTAGCATTATCTTCTGCAAAATAATATAGTCCCTTCAAACCATTTTGTTGATGTTGCAAAAGAGGTTTAGATCCCTAGACAGAGTATATTGATGCCATTTGACTTACTCATGTACAGTAAATCCATCAATAGTGAGTCAGGGGATGCCTTGTGCACACAGGTCACCTCTTAGCAGTCTGTAGGATATCAGATATAGTGACAGGGCTTTGAGTCAGTCCATTGAGGACATGTTGTTTAGGCTTTGTATACTTTTTAGTAAGGTATCTCTGTGGGCATGCTAGTTGTTACATTTGTCTGGACATATACCAGCTGGGTTCCTATTACAAGACTGAAGATGCATTCTTTTGAATGCATCTTGGTCGAACGGAAATGACTGAAAAGGTAAAATATCAAAGCGGCTTTTAAGTGAATTCTTTCCATGGGAAAGAATTTGCTTGGCTGCTTCGTTACTTTGCTGTTTTCGGCACTGTAGTGCGATCTCGGAGTTGGTATATTTAAGTAGGGGGGATGTGGAGGGCACAGCCCCCCACATTGAGGGGTGTGGGGAGGTGAAACCTCCCACTTTATGTAATGTTTAAAGTGTTTTCTTTTTTTTTTTTTTTGTTGTTGGAATAGCGATTTTTTTTCCCTTGGAAAAAATCGCTGTTCTGACAGTTCAACGTTGTAAGCTTTCGCTTACATAGGGTCGATTAATCACCGTTCACTTTTATAAGCATTCGGTGATGTAATATAGACCTTACCTGCCAAAGGAGGCATTATATTCCATGACAGACCTAATGAGGGCTGAGTAAAGGGGACAATGACATCCCTAGATCTTGACACAATCCCTTTGTTTACAAGTTGTGCAATATAGAATGGCTTTCTCACAACAATACACACATATTGGTCAAAAGATGGACACTGTCCACACAAGTTCCTAACTACCAAACAACTGGGTTAACCCTTGGGTTGTATTGTCAATGTGAGAGTTTCCTGGGGTAGATGACTTTCCAAAGGATAAAATAATTCATTTTTTGGCATTTGGTTTCAGACCATGATTTTGACACTAGTCATTTCTTTAAGACAAACCTTTCTGCAGGATGGCTAGGTCATTTGAGGATTCAAAGACTGTTCCTAGCTTGCAGTCACCTGCAAACTTAGGCAGCCAGAGTTCTTTGGTATTAACTTTTACTTCAAAAAAGTAGATGCCAAACATGACAGGTCCCAACATAGAACCCTGGGGACACCACTGGTGACGAATCTCTTTGTGGAGGTAACTTCCCCTATTTTGATTATTTGCATCCTATCTGTGACCAGGTTGGCAATCCAGTGGGTGACATAGGGGTTTATTCCCAGTTTATTTCAGTTTTCTACTATGCCAGAGTAGGAACTTGTGTCAAAAGCTTTCGCCAGATCTATATATGTGGTGTGTAACATTTTGCCTTCATCCATTGCTTTGGTGACCTGCTCAAAAAACTCCACCAGGATGAGTAAGCATAACCTGTCCTTGATGAATCCAAACTGAGACAGGTCTAGTGTTTGCAGGTTCCCTATGTCCTGACTGATTAATTCCATTGTAAAGTCCCTCCTATAAGCCAGTAATCAAGGTGCCTCAATCCTCACCACTGACAACAGTGAGAGACATTCACTTGGAACAAAGATAGATACACACAGTCTTTTCAGATGCAGCTCTCTGCACCAATCACAATTTCCCTTAAGAGCACACAGGGAACACATTCTGTTCTAGGGCTGGGTTTCCCTTTATCTCCAGGCCCCAAATAAGAATCCTCACTGATACAGCTGTACAGCTGAGTCATCAGCAGAATGTTCCAAGCCAAGTCCTCCATCACCTTCTCTGTGAAACCAGTGTCCTGTGTCCCTGCTCCAAGTAGCTGACACACACGCACACACACACACACACACACACACACACACACACACACACACACACACGGGAAAGGTTGGCACAGATTTACCAGCTATTCTCCCTCTGCCCAGACTACAAGATAGATAGTGCCACCAAAACACTCCAAAGCCAGCTACTTTAAGGCTCTTACAAGGGTACCCAATTCTACTGAGTAAAATTAATACTAATACAAGCAGTAGTGTTTGACCAATGCAGAGGCCACAGTATCAGCAAATAAAGATAAGTACAATCAAGGGTTACATTTTTCTCTAAAAGACCAGCCACAATGAAAAGTTTAAATATATTTAATAATAAATAAGAAAAACATAAAAATACTAAATAATACTGATGGAAAGATTCACACAGATATAGAAACTAATCTCACTATATTTTTATGATTGATCTAAAGAATTACTGTCCCCACTTAAATTACTAGAGCAAGGCTAGATGAAGTAGTTGAGGGGTCCTTCTTTGTCAGGTTTCACAAACAGACTGCCCTGAGATTTCTGTCTCATCTAGTATTAAAACATCATTTAGCATTACAGTGCTGGATTACAGAATGACATCACATACAACTGGGCATATGAGTCTAGTTCACACACTGCCCTCTTTACCAGAAACTGAACCAGAATCTAGCACATATGTGTCATAATACACGCACATAGAGCTTTGCTAAGATGTGTTATAGCATCCGGAAGCTATAAAACCATTTCAAAAATGTCCACCCTTACAGGGTAGCAATTAATTCACCCCTAAGGACAGTACAGTAGGATTCTGAGTCCTGGTATTCACAGACATTTTCTCTTTGGCTGCAATCAGAACTGTAAGGTACAATCTTTATGGCCTAAACCAGGTAATTTAATTTCAGACTATTTTTCAAAGTTAGCTGGACTGAGATTAACCTGTTCTCTTCCAGTAGCCTCTGTTACAATATATTAATTTCATCAGTTACAATACAGTCTGACATACACATGTATTTCTTTTATGTCCAGCAGAACTCACTGTTGGTACATTTTTAACACAAGCAGCTTTACAAATACATTTTCAACACAAGCACCTGTACAAATCAGTTTGATATACAAATGACATATATTTCTTTATAAAACTCCGGCTAGCTCTGCTGGCATATGTTACACATGCACTGCCCTACTCTCTCTACCATAGTTGCCAATACCTCACATCATCACATCCATGATAAGTCTTTCCATGGCAGGCTTGTCAGGCTTATGGGTCTGTGGAACATCGTCCTTTAGGCAGGGAAATGACTGTAGATGTTCTCCATTTACTTGGTACAAAACTTATATGACGGTCAAGATTGAACAATGTTGTTAGGGGTTTGGCTAAATTGTGCTTCGTGCTATTTAAAATGCATCATAAAGAATAAATATGGTACTCTTCTTCTTCCTGCTGAAGGACAGACTCCTGGTACAGTTCAGCAAAAATTATTTAAAAACATTGTGAGATTTTCACAACAAATACTTTACCTACAAAACAGAAAAAACATATTGTTTTCTTCAATAGCCCGATCTATCATCTCCATACTGACTTTTAATCACCAGAGTTCTCAATTTTATATACTTGTCAAGTTGTTTGTAACAAAGCAACTTTAGTCAACTTCTTAGGGCCCCATGAAGATTACTTTAATATTTAATTGCCTGTTTAATTATTTATAGATTCCTTCAATATGTTTTCTGCTTGCTTGTTTGTATTTTATCAACTAGGTTGTACCTTCTGGGCAAACTCATTAACAGAGTAAAGACAACAGCCAATGTCTTCTGCACTCAACAAACGAAAAAAAAAAGTTGCTCATATTTACATTTCTCATAAAAATAAAAAAAACACAGACATTTGGATGGGGTGTCAACAGTGTCAAATTATAGCTGACAAAATGTTTTGGTCAATATTTCCAAAGAAAGCATTCCAAGCAGAAACAGTTAGGCTTAAAATGTATAATGGAGGAAGATTATCTTTATTGGATCAGATTATGGCTACAATACACTGAAAAGCAGAGCAGTTGCCATTAGTTGCTATTAGTCTCACAATGTGAAGGACAAGCTTTGTGTAGGAAGATGTTTGTATTAAACTGGAAACAGGTAAAGTTTGTGAGTCAAAGTTTTTCATGCAAGTTAAAATCAACAGAAATGTTGGGAAACTAGGAGTTTCATGAGGAATAAGGCACAACACATATTATTTTGTTAAGTTTTTTACAATGAAAATCAACTGGACATTACTGATCCAAATTTCAACACAGGATTAGGGAGAAAAGGTCCAAAAACAGTAAAAAGTAAATTGATGTATATAAATAAAACAAAGTTAAAAAGGCTGCCTACTGAAATGTCAGCACGCATCACGCAGAAAAAAAAAGACTAAAACTGCAAGAGAAGAGGAAAGCTCAGTCATCACTCTTCTTCTTTAAACTTGGTTTTGCAGAAGGGAAATCCCCTCTGCACCTTTCAGTGTGTAGGGTAAAATCCCCACATCCCCAAAACTTACATATAGGAACTCCATGATTGCCATACCTTGGAAGAAAGGTAATATTCTAAGAACTGGCCATCTCGGACATACTGTATTTTGGGACTCAATCATGCTGGTCTTGACATTTCAATTAGTTACAAAGGAAAAATATGTCACAATATATTCAATGTGCATCTTAATGCCAGACACAAACTATATATAACTCCAATACCTTCAGTTGCTTTCCAAGGTCAGTAAAGGTCACCTCAAATAGTTATAAAAACTTTTTAATTTTAAATCACAAAATAAAGACATGTAGTACATAAAATACACTGCTTCAATGGACTTAGCGCTTTCATTTCCTATCACGGAAACATCATCAGAGTCAATGTTTTCTTCCCTCCTCAGCATTTAAATAGACCCAACACCTACGTCATTAATGACAAGGTAATTAAAAATTAATTGGTACTTCATTTTAAAGTTCCTTTTTCAAACATCAAAAACCCACAAACTATATATAATTTAAAACAACTATTTCACACGTAAACTGAAACAGCTAATACTAAAACATATTTTGCAAGGGCTGCACTCCCTGTAGCCTGATATACTAAATATACTAACTCCAAGGTAATAATACCTAAGAAACATGGAGAAAACTTGTTATAGCAGCACAACAAAGTATTGTCTCTGCCTCAACTTGCTGCAATATTTACGTTTTTTAAAATCTTATTCTCATGCCTTCCAATCATCAGCCCTACTTTGGTAAGCAGGATGTGCACCAACTTTGCTAACTACGCCTTATTTGAATAGAAAGGAGGCCATGTTGGATGTTTGGAAAATGTGGAATAATGGAGTAAAAATAGTTCTTGCTGTTTGGGCTGATAGGTGGACAATATGATCTTTTTATTAAATGTAGGGGCGTGGAACAGACTGGTGAAGTGTAAAAGTATAAATCAGATGTGACTATGAAGATTGCTAAGATTGCAAGATTCTGGAAGGCATGATATGCCCAAGGTATTTACCAGTTATGATGAATGCTCCTTATCTGACCTGCACAAAATGGCCTTGTCAGAGTTTTAAAGAGATATTGGTGATTAATTCAATGGGAATAGGCCCCCTTATCACCTGTTACTTAGAGTAATAAGTAAATGAGTTGATGGTCCTGTTTAAAACAGGGCCATCACACAGACTGGTAAAGAAAGCAAATGTGTAGATTGTTATGAATGTAGGATTTAATGTTAGCTTGATAAGATGGAGATCTTGGGACTAAGAAATAATAAAGGTCTAATGTTAAACATAGAACTGGATAATGGAAAATGCAAGAGATTTGAATAACAGTTTAAGAAGTGTGGTATAAATAGGATTCAGAGTGATGTAAAAAATATATAAAAATAAAGGAGCAATCTAGGGGAGGTTAGGTGGTATTTTCAGAAGTAAGTTGTCATAGGACAATTTAATGGGCATAGTTGCTTGTCTGCTAATGGAGAGTTTAGGGAGAAAACTTAGGGAGTATTGCATTCATGATTAAAAAGGCATGGTGATCAGAAATAAGACAATATGAAGATCAGATGAGGTTATAGCTGATGCTGTGTCATCGTATAAAGGAAGATGGGTACAGAAGGGACCATTATGGAAGCTTTGAGAAGTAGAGTGGCTAACTAGATTAAATGGTAATGTCATACATTTAGGTTTCACCTGAGACATAGAAGGTGTTAAATTGAAGGAAAGTTATCCAATGGTTTAATGATATACTCTCCTAAGTACTGATAGGTTAGATGCCTAGGAAATGTAGAATTATGTAATGAAAGAGGATAAAGGAATAGCATTGCAGTCTAAAGATAGAGCTTCTAAACCATGAATGCATTGTTATACCAGTACAAAGTTAAAATAAACTATGTCTCTTTATGAAGTATAACTACAACTGTGAATATGTTAATTGTTGACTAACAACAATAAGGAATTTTTTTTTCAAAAAGAAGAGAGAAAATCCAACTCAAATAATTTTAAGTTTATTAATTGGGAAGATAAAGAGCAGATTTTTAATGTGATGAGGGATAGGACACCATTTAACTTAATGAACAGTGAAGTTTATCTATTTCTTCGCTGTGCTTCTGAAACCTGTAAGAAAAAATGAGGATTTTTTGAAGCAGGGCAGTCTATTTATAGAAATAATGTTCAGGTTATTTTCTAATACCCACCACCCAAGGAATCAATTGACAGAATAAAAGCCACCTGTTTCAAACTCCAAAAGCAGATTTTGCATTTCTACAACCTCATCTACTAGGGAAAACTCAGATAATTTTATCTCAAAATCCTGAAACCTCCCAAGTGCATTCCTCCTGCCCCACTGTCCAATGAATGTCTTAAGAAGATTACAGGTTAGGTAAGTTCACCATGATTCTCACTGGCAAAGTCTCACTGGATCTTTTCCTTCTGACAAGTAGCAATAATCTTTGTGATGAAGTCAACAATATAAAGAAGCCTCTCAGGAAAATTTCCACAGGTCTGCCATTTCAGTTCCCTTAAGGCAGCGCCTATGCAGGACTGGAGGAGGAAGAAAATAAAGCTGTTGTTGTTGAGTCTTTCGGCTTTTCCCGGTTAGGGGTCGCCACAGCGGAACTCCGGTCCGCTAATGATTAGAAGTTGATTTTTACGTGCCGAGTTACCAGCCCTGACGCACAACCTTCAATGAAGGTACGCCCATTCATGCATGTCTCCACGCAGAAGATGCTCTAGCTGAGAATTGAACCAGACAGCATCTTACTGTGAGGCAACAACGCTACCACAGCACCACCACAGCGGGTATAGGAAGAAAATAAAGTAATGGACAATATTCTGGAACAAGACAGTAAAAAGGTATAAGTTAGTACTTTCCATTAAAGTAATAATTAATTACATATAATTACTCATTAATTATAAATACTATACACACACATATATATATATATATACACACACACACACACACACACACACACACACACACACACATATTATATACATATTACATACGTTTTATATGTTTTATTTAAAAATAAATTACTTGTAATATTACTTAGTAAGCAGTTACTTATAACTACTATACCTACAACTCCCCTGGATAACCTCGTCCTCCTTTCCACTCTGCTATCATTACTCTTACTCTACTAGCATGATCTCCCACTAATGGTAGTTTCACTTTAACTGTACATAATCATTTGGATATAGCCACTAAATGTAAATAACCGTTTGTTTAGGTAAATTGCTGCTGCTCTACTTATTGAGTCTGAAACCACTATATTGTCTGTATTTGTTTCTCACTTGGCTGTATTTTTGCTCTATTGTATGTATTTGTTACTCTTGGAGCTTTTCTCCTTAGGCCTCCACTGAAAAAGGACCTGTGTCCAGTCGGACTTTGCTGGTAAACAAATGTAAATTAAAATAAAATAAATAAATTCATAAATTAATGTAATATAGTAATTAATTAACCAAAGGTACCACTATGATTCCATCATAGTCCATGTAGGTATTTGGCTGAGTTTCTGGGTCATTCTATAAGGGTCCAATATTTATTAACATGGAAAGACATGGTTAACAAACCATGTTATTTTAAAACTTTATCCTCCACCATACATCCTTTTTTAAGCAATGCCAAATTAACAAACCTAGCAACAGAGAAAAATCAACTCAACCGAACCTTAAGGTGCTACTGCTCAATGCAAGGAACCTAAAGAAAAAGCTAAACTCCCACCAGCCCACCCCACCTTAGAGAATATAAACATCTGTACAGTTACTGGAACATGGTTTAAAGCTACAGAGAGTTCCTCGGCAGTGCAAGTTTCCAGTGCCTTCCTCACTAAAGGTAGAGGTGTCTCGATATACATCAATAACAAGTATACCTCTAGGTTGGTTAAACAGGATGATGTGCTGGGGTTTCTCCACATGCAGGTCACCACAGATGACATCCCTTACCATATCTTAGCAAGCTATAGGTCATCCACTGTGTCCCACAAAACTCATAGCATATACTTAAACTTACTGGAGATGCTCATAATCCAACCTCACATCTTACTTATGAGGGACTTTAATTACCCTTCTATAGACCGTGAATCCCACATGGCCCCCAATTTTCAGGCAGAGAGATTCCTGGACTTCGTAAATACAAACATCCTTCACCAATTAGTGCATATGCTCACTAGAGGTTCCAGCATGCTGGACCTCATACTCACAAATATGGAAGAATGCTGCACCACCCTTAAGGCCACATCCTCCTTGGTAAGGTCACATCCTCCTTGGCCTTGGTAAGGTCTGACAATAAAGCTGTCTCCTTCAAAATCAAAATCAACTTGGTAACCCCAGTAAACACAGTAACAATTAGGAACTATTCCAAGACAAATTACCTTTTATTAAGCGGTAGTTTGTGTGCCGACCAACGACTGGACCAGTAATCAAGGAGCATCAATCCCCACCACTAGCAGCAGTGGGAGATGTACACTGAGAAGATGACGTACACACACAGTATTTCCAGATGCAGCTCTCTGCATCAAGTGCAATTTCCCTTAAGAGCACACAAAGACCACAGTCAGTTCAGGACTGGTTTCTCCCTCTTTGTACAGATCCCCAATAAGACTTCCCACTGGCACAGCTATAGAGTTAAGATCTCAGATGAGTGGCCAGGCCAAGATATCCAACACCCTCTCTGTCCAACCAGTGCTTTGTGTCCCTGCCCATGTAGCTGAAACATATTCTTTGAAGTTTGATTTACTTACACACACACACACACACACACACACACACACACACACACACACACACACACACACACACACACATGTACACACCTGGAAAAGGCTGGCACAGGTTTACTAGCTATATCCCCTTTTGCCCGGACTATAAGGTAGTTATCACTGCCACCAGCCAACTCTTATCAGCTACTTTAAGGCCCTTAACAAAGGGTGCCCAATCTTACTATGTAATATTAATAAAAATGGCAGTTTGACCAAGAGCAAGGCTATTAGGAGTGGCCCACAGTGTCACCAAATAAATATGCAAGTACTCTCAAAACTTAAATATGTCTCACAAAGATCAGTCACAATTAAAGATTTATATATATTTAGTAATAAGTAATAAAAGAACAAGAAAATATTCAGTATATATTCACATTGACATCAGAATTCAAAACCACAGGAAATATATAAAACAATACTGCAGGACAGTCTCAAATAAACAAAGAAAAATATCTAAACTAAGCTTCACTATATTCCTGACTGTATCTAAGAGAATTACTATACCCTAGTTAACTTACTTAAGAGCAAGACATATGTGGTGAGTGGTTCTTATTGTTGTTGTCAGGATCAAGACAGAATATAGGATGCTCTCTCTCACTCAGAGAGTTCTCAAATTAATATCTGAAATAGTACTGCTGGGACAGCTTGCAGAATGACATAATTTCTTGTCATCTGACTCTATCCCAGGTGAAACCCCACTGCTGGAAGCTAGCAGTATTTAGCATTTACCTGAGAAAATTCATAGACCTCAGATCTTTTCAGATGCTGGAATTCATAAAACAATTACATCCCTTCACATTTCAAGACTAGTAACTATTTCACCTTAGAGACAATACAGAAAGCTCCCTACTTTAAGACATTGTGTCTCCTTGCTGAATTGAAACTGAAAGATAGCATCTTTTATTGTGTAGCCATAAAGTCATTTAATTTCAGCTATTTTTCTGAAGTTAACTTCCAGTATTCCAGTTTCAACTGCAAAAATGTATACATTTAAACAGTTACAATAGTACATATACATTTCTGTTTTATTCCAGTAGGGCACACTGTGGTTACATTTTAAGCACAAGCACTTTATAAAATATGTTTTTACCACACATGTCTGTAAAAGCCTAGTTCAACATACACATGACATCAAGTTCTAATACATTTGTAACACAAGCATCTTAAATGAATCATGTTGATATCCACAAATGACATATAATTATTTACAAAATTCCAGATAGCTGGGCTGACAGTATCCCCCTTTGTGACAGCTTGTCTAACTAAATTCAATGCCTCTCCAAATCCAGAAAACACAACAGGCTACACAGAACACAGAAACTCTGTATAACCATATCAGTGGCTGCATAGAGGCTGCTGTACCTACCAGAAGCAAGCCCTAAACTAAGTCCAAAAACAAACCACCCTGCTGGTATCCCAGATTAAACAGGTTATATAACAAAAGGAAAACAAATCCTGACTAACATCAGGAAGTACAACTCCCACAAACATAAGAACTTTCTCATCAAAATAAACATGCATCTAAGAGGGATAATTAAGTCCAATACACCTAATTTTGAGGTCTAGATAGCTTCCCAGGCAAAAGATAACCAAAAGGCCTCCTTCAGCTATGTCAGAAACCTCAAAAGCAGCACACAGAAGTCTGCTGAACCAGTGGTTAATGGTGCCACATTCACTGAACCAAGTGATATAGCGAATCTGCTGACTGACAAATTCATTTCCAACTTTACCCCCAACTCACCCCCAGCCACCTCCTAAGAAATACCTTCAAACATAACCCCTCCACCTAGAAATAGACATGTCCTTGCTGCACTCACTAAGGCCAAGAACACAGCCTGTCTCCAATAATATGCCAGGATGCCTCCTAAATAGTCTGCAATATGACCTATCAGGGCACTGGAGTTACTATTTAACTTTAGTCTTAAAACAAGGCTTTGTGCCATGACAATGGAGAGTTGCAACAGTCATCCCTCTTCATAAAGGTGGACCATCAACAGATCACAGAAACTACAGATCCATTAGTCTGACTAGTCTTACATGCAAAGACATAGAAAGAATTATCATGGAAATGATCAACAAAGATATAGGAGACATTCAGACACTGGATCCATCAAAGTTTGGCTTTGTCAAAGGAAGGTCATGCCTACTGAACTTGGTGGACTTCTTTGAGAAGAAGGTAAAACAGTACATACTGCCTACCTTGACCTGGCTAAGGCATTTAATACAATACCCTACTCTGGAATTGTTAACAAATTTATGGAATTATGCATAAACCCCTTTATAACATGCTGGATAGCCAAATGGCTCACATATAGGACCCTGGAAGTTTGGATTGGTGAGACCACCTCCTCAAAGAGGCCAGTCAGCAGTGGCATCCCTCAAGGTTCTGTGCTGGGCCTGCTCCTCTTTGGCATCTACTTCTCGGAAGTCAAGGCTAATGTCAAAAGCCCCTGGCTGACCAAGTTGCAGATGATTGCAAACTGGGAACAGTCACAGAATCCCACCAAAACACTAACATCTAAGAAGAGGGTCTAACACAGACAAGTAACTGGTGTCAAAGCCATGGCTTAAAACCCAGTGCAAAGAAACACATTATAGTACCTTCTGGGAAGTTGGCCACCCCAGGAAGCTATTTCATCAATAAAACACCCATAAGACTTGACCCACTAGTCAGGGATCTGGGAACACATGTAGACAGTAACCTGGCCTTTGAAAAACATGTATCCAAGGTAGTAAGGAAATTCTTCTGTGTTGCTCAACTTATAAGTAAGTGCATGGCACCTAGGTCCAGGGAAGCCATTGTACCACTATACTCAGCCTTCATCAGACCCATCATTGGGTATAATGTCCCCTGCAGTATCTTCCCGACCAGACATATGCAGCAACCAGAATGCCTGAAAAGTTTCCTTACAAAAAGAATGCAAGGCATAAACACAATGTCCTATGTGGATCACCTAAAAGCCCTATCTCTATACTCCTACAGACTACTGAGAGATTATCTATGCCTAGCATACAAAATATACCTGGACCGCACTCTGATGCATCCACAAAACAACCAGCATCAGAACTATTAGATCTTAAGACGTAAATTTTGCTTGTAACACAAACAGGACATGCTGGAGAGACAGATATGCATCTCAGAGAATTTCCTTTCTCTGGAACAGACTCCCCATCCATGTATAACAAGGTCCCTCCCTAACCCTATTTAAGTGTATCTTGGACCATTGGATGGGAAACTGAAAATTAATCCCTGGTCTGGCACCCACATCGCTGATGGACAAAAGCAGTCAGTAAATCATGCCATAACCAACAATCAGCCCTGTATAAATGTCTAAAACATATAACTAGTAGGACACGTTTGGGTTAGATGGCTATGCTTATTAAGGTCCTAGTGGTTGTTAGCCAAGTATATACCTATGTATTTACAGCACAATACACCTCCTGCTTGAGCTAGAAACACCGATGTAATCCAAATGAAAAACAACATCAATTACTAAAGAAAAACCCACTGTGAAAGACTGTAGTCCGATGCATACGTCTTGGATCATCATACGTCATCAGCCTTTCAATAAACAAACCCCTTGGAGAATTACATAAGAGTAGTCAGTTCCACTAACACTGTATAATATCAACCAATATGCTGGGCAAATATGACTTTTAACAGGTAAGACTCTAATAACCATCTCCTTCTGACACTAAAAGTGCTCACAGTCCTTGCAGATCCTGGTTAACAAATTTGCAGTTGGTTTTCCTTTCATTGCTACGCTTAAGTCTGCAGTTTTTATTTTTCATGCAGCATTTAGCCCCACACAGACTTTTAGAATGTAGATCAGTCCTTACTTACAGTAGGGACTTGTTGTCATTTATTCATTATCAGTTACCTCCATTGTCAAGTGTATTAACAACAACATAAGGAATCTTAGCAACTCTGAAAAACATACCCTAAACTCATCTTTACATAAACAGAAAGTAGACAATGGTCTCTTTCAGGTAGCTAAAGTATTGAAAAACACATTGGATGTTTAGTGAGAGCAAGTAAAGGCATTACATAATAAGGCTGTGCAGCTGCACAGGGGGACTGCATCTTTTGTGGTCATGATAGATGTAATAACGGCTTCCAGTAGTCCATACTTCTATAAAAAGGAAAATTTTGCATTGCTAATCATGCATCTATTCGCACATGCCACACACACACTAACACACACACACACACACACACACACACACACACACACACTCACATAAATGCATGCACATAAGCAGACACCAGTAGCTTAGATCACTAATCCTTCTTAGACCACAAAAAAATTTCAGTCAGGAAAGCAAGTCACATGCACAGTGTCACCATATTTTTAACTATATTCTGTCACTATGTGCCCTATAAGGCTGTAAAAGAACGGCTACACTAGCTTCTAGCACCACATTGTGCATTTTCTTTCAGAAAGGTGTTTTATGAGATGGGTTTCTCTTGAAATAGGTAAGGGGTAAGATTACAGGATGAGCAGGGACAGCCTTGCAGTTAGTGTCCAGGTAATCTTCTGCTAAGAATGGGAGAATGCAAAGCACAGACTATTAGATTCCCAGTGGAAGTGGTGATACAGGTCAGATGATAATGGAGCAATGTTCAATACAGGGTAGGACAGATATATTTGTAGGATGCTGGGTAAAGTGTGAGACTCACTGAGTGGTATTTTACATTTTTAGTTTGATTTTTAGCCATTGTATGTGAGCTGCTATATTTCTGACCCATGCTGGATTGCTGTTTAGGTGAGGCCATGTGGCCACACAAAGGGTTTGCAGTTTTTCCACTGCTGAGTTATTAGACTGGTAACAGACTGGAGGTTAAGAAGCTTTCTTCTTTCAGCACTGCGACTACAGTCTTCCTCTTAAAAAGGTGCAAGTCACGTCTGTGCTTCACATTGTTCAGATCAGATAGTGTAAAAAGATTTAATCAGTAAAAATGGTTATTTTGTTAACATTCTGATAGCAACATTTAACTCTGCAGAATTTCTATATATCACTGAATTTTACAGTTGGTATCCTGTACAGGTTACTGAAAGAATGATGGATGACTTAATGAATAAATAAATAAAGCTCTATGAAGTAGAAAAAATGCAGCTTAATGAGGAATGAAGCATGTGTGAAAAGAACAGGAACTTACAGTGCTTATAAGGTAGCAATACAGTTGGAAGACAGAGGAAAAAGGAAAGCACCCACACGACCAAACCTTTTTGTAATGATATCTGACTTGAAGAGACATAATGTTCCCTGTAGCCTGTATCAAGGAAAGATCAGTACATACATCAGCATACATAACAAGGGAAGCACAAATGATACAATTAATCTTATCTCGGCAGTAGGAGAACAAAGAAATACATCAGTCTCTTTGCAGAAAAATTGATAATGCAACTTGCTAATGGGAAGTACAACATGGGATCTGTCAGAGCAATTTTCCACGCCAGCAGTCACCAGAACTAGTGTATGTTTCCCTAGCACAGACTTCCTTGATGAGAGCCCAGAGTAATTCTCTTTGCTACTGTATGAGCACATAAAAATTATAAAAGTCTCAGAGGGGTCGAAATTAAAAATGACAGGAAAAAATTCATACTGCATAATATAATAATTTTCTGCTGTGATTACAATGATCTAGATGTTGTTATCTATGTACAAATGTTACACAGAAAGGTATCCTGTTTACTAGCTAGAATGCAATGCTTTAGCATTTTCACTGTTGTGCTGTTGTGATATCGCTTCTCATTTGTCAAGAGTTCATATTCTATGAAGTGGTTTAAATCACCCAGCCAATAAATGAGCCACACCCATTATTATTATTGTTGTTGTGTCATTATTTAAGTATTATCAGTATATGATGAACTTTGGACCACATCCTTATAAGAGGTCTCCCAGTTATTGTATAACAAACCTCAGGCCTTCATAACTGGTTGTATTCTTATTAGGACATGATCACAACTTGTTGTGCGTTAATTTGCTTATGAAAAAAGCCCTGCTGTACAAAATTAAATATGGATTTGTGATGAACTAACAAGAACTACAGGCAGAATCTCGAGAAATACAACAGTAAATGTAAAAAGCAGAAGGCATATACTAAGTTCAATGTTGTGGTACCTCGTAATACTGACCATACTGTAAGGTACAGAAAGAGTTGGAAAGGTGATTCTACTACCATAGCTTGAATACAGACTTCCCCATACCACTACTACATCCCAAACAAAAAAGATCCTCCATGCAGATAACTTTTAACATAATATGTCAGTTTACAACTTGTGCTCCATATCAAGAACACTACTACTTAGTCTTAATAAATGCCAAATGGCTTCCTATCCAAACAGCTTCCTTTCAAAAGGGACAGATCTGCTCCTGGACCCCTTGTTTGCAAATTTCTTAAATTGTATCAGTTTCCCCTTTTCAGAGGCTCTTAACCCACCACTACATCTACAGCCTTAGGCCATTCCCTCCAAGGGTTTTATCATGTCTTACCCCAGAGCCATACCTGGCTCTTCTACCACCAAGTGTCATTCCCCAATCTGGGGGGGCAAGAAAAAAAAAGAAAAAAAAGGTTTTCTTATTCTCTGATCTAGCACTGCTCACCACAGGAACAAGCCAGATTCATTTCTGAACTCCTCAACTTTAAGACTAAAAAACAAAACTGCAGTCCTTCAGCTCACACACCACAAAACTAGCAGGTATCCGTTTCTTCTCTGGCATTCTGAAATACTAGTATGGAAATGAATAGCAGTACTGCACTAAAGATCAATCAGCATCTCCCAATCATGCCCTCTAACACCTTGCACCAGGGACGACTGCCCCATTTGTCTCACTCTAGCTATGCTTCTGCCTTACCTCCATAGCAGTCCTGCTTAGAATAACTACAGCTTTTCCGTGCTACCCCATTAACTTTAGAAATCACTGTCTGTCTCCTTGAAAAGAAATGAGACAGATACTATATTTAAAAATAAACTGAGAAAGCATTTGTTGAAAACCGCCAGATACAGATGCTTCGAGTATAACGTGCTCCCATAACTTTTCTAGCTACTTCTACTTCCCCTGCACCTAACAGCAGTAATTATTCAAATAAAAACCTAAATCCCTTCTGGCAACCCCAACATTTCTAACCCCCCCAAAAAAAATGAATACTGGGACTTCTCCTCTCTTTTTTTTCCAGGTATGCAGCCAGGAGCGGCCTTAGGTCAACTGGTGCCCTAGGCAAAAGGGCTCCACGATGCCCCCCACCACACCACCCGGCGCCCCCATCCTGGTCTAACTACATTAAATAAATACTGGAAAAGCACCTATGTATGCAGCATAAATATACCAAAAATGGATGTGTTCAAAATATGGCATGGATTTTCTCATGTTCATGTTATCTGGCATGGTTATCTATTCTCTTTCTCAAATGGATACTCACCATAATTTGCAGCACTGTACACATTAGTCCATTATCACACCTATATTATATTGTATGTACTTTATACATGTGTGTGTGTGTGTGTGTGTGTGTGTGTGTGTGTGTGTGTGTGTGTGTGTGTGTGTATATATATATATATATATATATATATATATATAGATATGTATATATGTATATATATATATATATATATATATATATATATATATATATATATATATATATATATATATGTATATATTACACTTTCCATATTTCAGACATTTTATGTTTCCCTGTTGATCGTTTTTGAATACCTTAAGTTGTTATTTACTGCAATGGTGTGTCAATTATATTATGTTGTTGTATAAATATATGTTTCTTGAGTTTAAATTCCTGACCTGAGTCAGAAAGAAGTCCAAAAAGATCAGTGTTCTACCACGGCTAACAAATACAAAAACAAATACAAATAAATAAATGCTCTGCTACAGTATAAAACTGAATTTTGCAGCTGCACTCAAAGCAAGTTCAGTTTTGTGAAACTGCTCAGATTAGTAACGACACAAGTGTTTTTTTTTTCTTCCAAGGACTTTACCCCAACACCGCTTTACTCTCTTTTCTCACTCAGAGATCACCAAAAATTAGGGGAAAAGATAAATAATTAAAAACTATACAAATATAAAAAAATCCTAGTTTTCTGAAACAGTTGCTACAATATACAGCAGGCAGGTAAAAACTGAACAAAAGACAATTTGTACAGATCCACTTAAGCAGATCATAACAATCCATGTTTGATTAAATGATGGGAAAACTTTTCAGCTATGGAAATTAATATACTGCAGAATTCAACAAATGTATATATACATAGGCATTCTTTAGCTCACAATAACTGGCCAGTAATATCATTGCATTTGTAAGCACTAACAATGTTATTTTATGTTAATTTCATTGTACAAATACTGATGCATCTTTAAAGATTGTTTCACCAAAGTTTTTGAAGCACAGTTTGTGTTTATTTCAATGCAGTAATAACTACTGGATAATGATTGTTAAAACATAGTATAGCAGTGTACCAGCTGACACTGCATTATTGCGCACTACACAAACTTGTACGGCCTGACATCCCTTACTTTGTAGAGTTGTGTGACACAGAGCTGCAACTGGTATCCTAATTACTCCGCTGAACTGCAGCAGAGGATATGCAATCACACTCTATATAAACAGGCTATCTGCAAGAGATATGCAATATTATCTGTTTATGCAGCTTATGTACATGCCATCAAACCTTCAAGCAGACATGGTGTATCGCAACACTGAGCTATTGGTGTAATGCATAGGATACATATTATAACACTGATCCTTTGGTATAACATCCAGAAAGCATATTACGACCCTGATCTACTGGTATTACACCCAGGATGCATACTGCAACACTGATGCATCAGTGTAACACCCAGGATGCACACTAAAGCACCGATTCATTGGTGTAACACCCAGAATGCATACTATAGCAATGATCTATTGGTATAACACCCAGGATGCATACTACAGCACTGATCAATTAGTATAAAACCCAGGATGCACACTACAGCACTAATCCATTAGATGAAGCATACCAGACGAGTACGCGAAAGCGTTTATCTGTTTTTAATTCAATAAATCTTTTTCATGCTTTTTCGTGGTAGTCCGACTAGTCTTATTGTTCATACTAATCCATTAGTATAAAACCCAGTATGCATACTACAGTACTGATCTATTGGTGTAACACCCAGCATAAATACTACAGCACTGATCCATTAGTATAAAACCCAATATGAATACTACAGTACTGATCCATTGGTGTAACACCCAGGATAAATACTATAGCACTGATTCATTAGTATAAAACCCAGTATGCATACTACAGCACTGATCCATTGGTTTAACACCCAACATTCATACTACAGCACTGATCCATTAGTATAAAATGCAATATGCATACTACAGCACTGATCCATTGTTATAACACCCAGCATACAAACTACAGCACTGATCCATTAGTATAAAACGCAATAGGCATACTACAGCACTGATCCATCGTTATAACACCCAACATAAATACTACAGCACTGATTCATTAGTATAAAACCCGTGAGCACGCCAAACAAAACAAACTGGTGAAGTAAGGCAAGCAGATTCAAGCAGAAGCACACCAGACGAATAAAATCCTTAACGCGATTTTATTACAATACAAGTTAAAACAGCGCTACTCAAAAATGGTAGCTTCTTCAGAGTGAATGGGTACCAAAAAAGACACATTTATAAAATATAACAAGTGATTACACTAATTACATCACTTCCTGCCAACAATGGTGAATTTAAAGCAGTATTATCATAAAAGGTGAAAAGTACGCTCTATTAGTATAAAAGAGCAATGTCAGCAGTTGAAAACACAAAAAATAAAACATCAAAATTTAAAAAAATGTGTATATATATATATATAGTATGCCATATAAATGATAACAAAAACCTCTTAAAACAAGTAAAATAATATTTACTAATATTGTAAAACACATATTAATTGTAGGTAAATAAAGCAAGTAAACCTACAAGTATATGTTTTATTGCTCACTCAATCAAAACTGCTGTGGAAGGGTAAGCCCATAAACACCAGCAAACATATTAAAAATATGTTATAAATATACAGATAGAGGGGCAAGGACCCTTTTGAATAAAGGACAATAAATCCACTAAAAAACAGAACATAATGTTCTGACAAATTGAAGGTCAAAAATAAAATTATTACAAAAGTAATAGAAGAACCTAATGATAGACAATAATATTATACCAACAAATAAAAAAGTAAATGTTGGTACACTCAAAAAAGGGGTCAAACCAACCCTAAACAAAAATAATAATAATATTAAAATTATTTTAAAATTAAAATAGTAGGGCCGTTTAAATAAGTCCCCAAAGAGGCTACCTCAAATAAGATTTATATTTTAAATGAGCAGAAATGTTACAGCTGTCATTAAGACCTGGTGAGTTAAACGCATCCAATTTGAGCTGCCATAACAATTCACAGTTTTCTAAAATAATGGAAGTCGGTCCACCTCTAATAGAGTCAGCAATGTGGTCTATACCCATAAATGAAAAAGAGTGACCTGGACTGCTTACTACATGTTTTGCCAAAGCGTTCTCACAGTTCTGGTTTCTAATGGCGTAATTATGCTGGTAAATGCGGTCTTTAAATCTTCTGTCTGTTTTGCCGACATAATATGCTGTACAGCAAGAACAGAACGCTATGTATACTATCGATTTAGTATTACAAGTGATCCTATGGAAGATGTCAAATTTTTTATCTCTAATAGAGAATGAACTGCCATTCCTAATAAAGTGACAATAAGTGCAAAAACCGCATGCATAGCACCCTTTATTTCTATTCTGCATGTCATAACTAGGGTGCTTCTGTAAAAGTTCCTTTAAATTAGGACCCCTTTTGTAAACAATCCGGGGTTTTTCTCCTAATTTTTCAACCATAGATGGAGTACTAGAAATGAAAAACCAATTCTTATTCATAATTTCTTGTATTGAACTGGAGTTGATATTAAAGGTAGTAATAAAACTACATGGATATTGAGATGGACAAACCACTTCAACAGAATTGGCCATCAACTGCCTTGATGTGGAATGTTGGGCTTCAAATCCAATAGTCAAATCAGCATCAACATTACAAGAGCTAGAAAGAATGGGGTTAAAAAAGCCGTTAGCTTTCTTACATTCCACCTCATGGATCAAGTCCTCAATTAACTGGATGGGGTATCCACAATTTACAAATAAGTTTTTTAGAAATGTGCACTCAGCTAAGAAGTCTGAATGATCAGTGCACATTCGAACTGCCCTCACTAGCTGCCCTTTAACTATGGCTCTTTTAAGTTTGTAAGGGTGTGCACTAGAAAAGTGCAGAAAAGAATTTACATAGGTTTTCTTCCTATAAATAACAGATTTTAGTTTACTAGACATAGGGTCCCTAGTCAACCTAACGTCAAGGTAGTCAATGGCATCCATGGCAAAATTATGGGTGAATTTAAGAAAAGTTGTAGTCTGATTCAGGAAGTTAACGAACTCTATAGCCCGATCAGATTTACCCTTAAAAAGGATAAACACATCGTCAAGAAAGTGTGTGTAAAACACGAGCTCAGTCTTCCACTCAGTGTTATTTAAAATAAACTGTTTCTCCCAATATGCCATAAATAGGTTGGCTACGGAGGCCCCACATGGAGACCCCATAGCCACACCTTGTTTTTGGATGTACAAATCCCTTTCAAAAAGGAAGAAATTAGAAGATAATACAATATCCAAAAGTTCCGTGATGTTCTTGATATCATTTTTCGAAGCCCCCAAATCTGTTAGGAGCAAGTCAATCCATTCCACTGCCTCCTGGTGTGGAATGGAAGTATACAGATCAACAACATCAATTGTGAGAAAATTGATGCTGTGGTCTATATTAATCTCATTCAAATTGGTCAAAAAAGACCAGGAGTCCTTGCAGATACTCGGGATACGTTCCAAGTAGGTAGAAAGCAAGGAGTCGATGTATTTAGAACAGGGATATGACTGTGAGGCTCTCCCATCAATCAAGGCTCGCATCGGTGGGTCATTTAGGTTTTTGTGCACCTTAGGGATGCCGAACATTACCGGCACCCTAGGGTGCAGGATGTCTATGTAGTTGAAAATGTCCAGGTCAATTCTCCCTTGAATAAATAGGTCTCTAAAATACCCCCTAATTCTGTTAGAGGTTGTATTCAACTCATTTAGTGTAGTAGATTCATATGCTGGGGAGTTTAACACCTTGTACATTCTCTCTACATAGTCCATGTGTTCTAATATTACCAAACCGCCCCCTTTGTCCGGCTTGATGATTCTAACAGAGGTAGCCCGTATATTATTAAGTGCGGCCAGCTGTTCCCTCGTGATATTAAATTGGCTGGCCTTAGCTGTAAAAGCTTTACCCATGTGTCTGATATCTATTTCACATGCGTATTCAAACATTTTCAATACCACATGTAGAGGTGGATTAAAGACACTGGAAAGCTTTAATTTAACAGGCTCAGTCATTGTAAAGTCATTAAACAGTAGTTTCAGATTTAATTTTCTGACATAACATTTTAAATCTAAGAGAACTCTGGCCACATCACATTGCCTACTTGGAACAAAAGTATTACCTAAAGCCAAAAGTTCTACTAACTCAGGCTCAAGTGAGAGAGTAGAAAAATTGTATATAACAAAGTCACCTTTAACATTTGTTATAATAGTGGGGGCAGTTGTAATTGGACTATCCTCCTCAAAGATTAATGGGTCCAGTTCTTGTTCCCCCTCCGGGTTCGGTTGTTCTGTTCCCCTAAAAAAGTAGAGGCAGGTTGCTGTTTACTATTATTAGCTCTATTAGTGTTATCGCCCGAAGATCCATTAGGGCAATCTTTATTCGGTTGTTTATTTTTGTTTCTGTTGCTTCTCCTAGGGCCATTATGATTATCAATAGTAGGAGAGACAGAATGGGAATTTGGAAAGCAATCAGGGTCCTGCCAGTCTGTATCATCAGAATGGGCTTCCTTCCTTTTCTCCTGCTGTATGGGAGTTAGCTTAGGATAGGCTTTATCAGTTGAATACGCAAGCCTATCTCTGTACAATTTTTTTGATTTATTAGACTTAATTTTAACTAAATAGGTGTCTATACTTGAGAAGATACGTGCATAATCAAATTTAAGTTTATTAAAGGAATCACATAACTTGATCTCCTCATCCAACGCACATACCTCTCTGGTCAAATCTGTTATACACATTGAGTAATATTTTACAATTAATTCCATGAGTTGTATGCCCTGTCTTTGGAACAACTCTTTTAATTCAACCAGAAACACATTATTAACAATTAAGTTAGATGGAGAAAAACAATTTCTAAGGCCTTTTGGAACCAGGCCCTCCTCTAAACATTGCTTAAAATAAGCTACTTCTAATTGTAGCTTACGAAGCTTGAAAGTTTTAGCATCTAATAATTTCAATTTGTCCGTAACTGACTCTTGACTGTCAGGAGCCTGGGGAACATCAGGCACCGGCGAAACATCATGTAGTGGTTTAATAAAGGTTAAAAAGTCACCTGTGTTGTTAATCCATTCAGATATGGATGAGCCGCCAATAAGTGCAACCTCGTTTCCCTTCTTAGCTGTAGCACTCAGAGATCGAGTCCCTGAAGTAGCCGGAGTAGCAGATATAATTGCTGAAGTAAGTTCTCTTTGTGGCTGAGCAGCCGGAATGGAATCCGATAAGCTGGTAAAAGAATTTCCGGAACTCGCCGCTTTTTGCGTGTAAGCAACGCCTGCTGGAATAGAAAGGCCATAGTTCCTTTCAAACAGGTCAAAACGGCTAGATAGTGAGTCTAATCTCTGTGAAACAGCCAGCAACAAGCTGGCAGTATCCAAATTAGTCGTCCCATTCGACTCGAAAATGTTAGGACTAGTAGGGCTAGCTGAAGAATCCGAAGCCATGGAAAAACTGTAAGCACGCCAAACAAAACAAACTGGTGAAGTAAGGCAAGCAGATTCAAGCAGAAGCACACCAGACGAATAAAATCCTTAACGCGATTTTATTACAATACAAGTTAAAACAGCGTTTTCGCTACTCAAAAATGGTAGCTTCTTCAGAGTGAATGGGTACCAAAGAAAGACACATTTATAAAATATAGCAAGTGATTACACTAATTACATCACTTCCTGTCAACAATGGTGAATTTAAAGCAGTATTATCATAAAAGGTGAAAAGTACGCTCTATTAGTATAAAAGAGCAATGTCAGCAGTTGAAAACACAAAAAATAAAACATCAAAATTTTAACTTGTATTGTAATAAAATCGCGTTAAGGATTTTATTCGTCTGGTGTGCTTCTGCTTGAATCTGCTTGCCTTACTTCACCAATTAGTATAAAACCCAGTATGCATACTACAGTACTGAACCATTGGTGTAACACCCAGCATAAATACTACAGCACTGATTCATTGGTATAATACCCAGGATGCACACTACAGCACTGATCCATTGGTATTATACCCAGGATGCAAACTGCAGCACTGATCCATTAGTATAACACCCAGGATGCATACTATAGCACTGATATATTAGTATAACACCCAGGACACATACTATAGCACTAATCTAGTGGTATAACACCCAGGATGCATACTACAGCACTGATCCATTGGTATAACAACTCAGTTGCATACTACAGTACTGATCCATTGGTAACACACCCATAATACAGTGCTGGGCCTTTGCAATAACAATCAAAGGGACAGTAATATAGAAAGTTTGGGAGAAGCAGTGAAAGCCCTATCAGTGTGTACTGTAAGGTGCCTGCACTGTGATAGCTTATAAGTAAGAACAGGGCTATTCTTCATAGCTAAAGGAGTCATGTCCTCTCTACATCCAACCCTAACTAGTACCCCACCTATACCCCTTACTCTCGTATCCTGCTCTAATTGGCTGTCTAAATCTTCCTCACTATCACTATCTAATATTTCAGGTGAACCTCCCTTCCTCTAAATACCTCTCAACAGTATTACAATAAATAGTATAGTTCCAGAGCTTAAAAGTATACTGTTGATCTTTCATGTAGACTTGTGACCGCCTGTAATATAGCAAGGTTTTGAGAAGAACTTCTTATTTTTGTATTTATTTAACATTTGTTTACTGGGAAAGTCCATCTGAGACAGAGCCTATTTTCAGTGGAGGCCGCAGGAGAAACACTCTAGATGTATGTCTTTGGAATGCGGAAGGAAACCGAAGCACCTGAAGAAAACCCAAGCGAACGCAGGGAGGAAAAGGTACCCCAGCCAAGAATCGAACCAAAGATATTCTTGCTGAGAGGTGAGAATGCTAACCACTGCATCACCACACTTTATTAAAGAACATTTAGTGTCATTGAAAATAACTGTTTGTTATATAACGTGTGCATTTGTCATTTATATGATACTATTTGTTGTATTTTTCTTGATTTTCCCCCCAGGCCTCCACTGAAAAGGGGTTATGCTAGTCTGAATTTCTCAGTAACTAAATACAAAATAAAATAAAATAAATAAAAATGCCATACATGGGACAACACTATAATGTTGAAGAGTAGTAAACCCTGATGTACAAGTGGACTCAACACTATGCTGCTCCATTTTAAATAAATACATCCTGCGGTACATTGTGCAGCACAAGATCACTAGCATTCTACTCAGCCACATAGTGGTCCATGCTACAGCCAGGCACCACAGCCAGCATAATTTTACTCAGCCACATACTGGTCCATGCTACAGCCATGCACCACAGCCAGCGTGAACAGGTTTCTGATAATCCACCACCCTGTGCAGCTTATTGCACAGAGCAATAAAGTGTACAGGATTTGTGCTTTATTTTTATGAAATTCCTTTAAAAGAAATAATTTCACATTTTTAAACATACCAAGTTGCCTTTTAATGGTGAGGGGCAAAAAAGAGGTTAGCAAACCAATGAAGAATTAAAATATACCAGAACATGTGTGTGTGTGTGTGTGTGTGTGTGTGTGTGTGTGTGTGTGTGTGTGTGTGTGTGTGTGTGTGTGTGTGTGTGCTTGCATGTCCCTGAGGACTACTTATAATTATACAAAAAAGAAAGGATTACAGATAGAGAATGGGCTGTTACTGTTCTAAATCATATAATGGGTTGTTTCTAAACCATAGAGCGTTAGGGATTAAAGTAATTGTTATTGTTCTAATTCCAAATGTATGCACTACACAAGAGCACTGTCAAACCCTGCAACCTCGACAACAGGAAGCAGCTCATGAAGAGCATGGAGCCTTAATTCTCTACACCACCCGCCAGAACTTCAATGGTTTGTTCATTTTGTGATAAATCACAGAGGATCACAGCCACTTAATTAATCGCAATGATTAGAGCTTCATTCTTCTTGTTCAATAAAAGCAAAAACATATCAGCGTTAACCTGTCGTTCTTTAATGGTTTTAAGTCAACTGATAGTCCACCCTTTATCTCTTTTATCAGTCTCACAGTTAGTGCAGAGGACAAAAGCTCTGACCTGTTAATGAGTTGCTTCTTATAGTAAGGGTAGAGGATTTGAATCCTTCTACCTGACTTGTTAATGAGCTGCTTCTTATAGTAAGGGTAGAGGATTTGAATCCTTCTACCTGACTTGTTAATTAACTGTTTCTTACGGTAAGGGTACAGGATTTGAACTTTCTACCCAACTTGTTAATGAGCTCCTTCTTATGGTAAGGTTACATGACTTGACTTCTTCTACCCAACTTGTTAATGTGCTGCTCCTTATGGTAAGGGTACAGGGTTTGAATCCTTCTGCCTGACTTGTTACTGAGCTGCTTCTTATGGTAAGGGTACAGGATTTGAATACTTCTATCTGACTTGTTAATGAACTGTCTCTTATGGTAAGGGCACAGGGTTTGAATCCTTCTACCTGACCTGTTAATGTGCTGCTCCTTATGGTAAGGGTATAGGATCTGGATCCTTCTACCTGACTTGTTAATGTGCTGCTCCTTATGGTAAGGGTTCAGGATCTGGATCCTTCTACCTGACTTGTTAATGTGCTGCTTTTTATGGTAAGGGTACAGGATCTAAATCATTCTACCTGACTTGTTAATGAACTGTTTCTTATGGTAAGGATACAGGTTCTGAATCCTTCTACCTGACTTGTTAATATGCTGCTTCTTATGGTAAGGGTACAGGGTTTGAATCCTTCTACCTGACTTGTTAATGTGCTGCTTTTTATGGTAAGGGTACAGGATCTGAATCCTTCTACCTGACTTGTTAATGAGTTGCTTCTTATGGTAAGGGTACAGGGTTTGAATCCTTCTACCTGACCTGTTAATGTGCTACTCATTATGGTAAGGGTATAGGATCTGAATCCCCCTACCTGACTTGTTAATGAGCTGCTTCTTATGGTAAGGGTACAGGATCTGAATCCTTCCACCTGACTTGTTAATGGGCTGCTTCTTATGGTAAGGTTACAGGATTTTAAGCCTTCTACCTGACTTGTTAATGAGCTCCTTCTTATGGTAAAGGTACAGGATCTGAATCCTTCCACCTGACTTGTTAATGAACTGTTTTTTATGGTAGGGGTACAGGATTTGAATCCTTCTACCTTCATTTGTCTACTGTTTGACCATCATCAAATGACTTCACCAGACAGTGATTTTGGGTAGTTGAGAATTTGGCTATTCTCCTTAGTCTTCTCTTGGAGTTTATGCCTATTTGAACCTGTTTTGCAAAAGATCTCTGATTTTGTCTGATATTTATGCCCTATCTCTCATTGAATTGTTTACTTAGTAAATAATTGTGAATTATAGTCAGTCAGTAAGTAATGCCAATCATTAGAGTTTTATAGTTTTCTTTTTTCAGTAAATGCACATCCGTGCAGCACCTGTTGTTCTGATAACTTTTTAAGTCAATTTGAGATCTGTGGCACTTAAAGTTTGCACTGTTAATCAACTCTTTCCTTTAGTTGACAATGCAAAGTTTGTATCCTTCCAACTCCATCTGACTTTGAGAAAGTCACTTAACCAGATAGCGTTCTTGGGTCACCCGTGCAAAGAACACCTTTAGCTAGTTTACCTGGTTAACAATAAGAAAATAATATTTACAACTGTCCCCTTTTACTCCCTCCCCCATTATTCTGGCTTTGTAGAGAATTCCCAAGCAAGTAAGTTGAGAGGCATGTTGGTCGGTTCATGGTAAGATTTGTGGCTTTCTGGCAAACTGTTGTGGATTGCAGTCACTAAATAATGATAAGCATGCACGTTTCAGACTTTTCTATCCTTCAGAAAATGCCTACTAATGCAAACATTGTTATTCTAACGATGCCTTAAGTATTACAAGAAATATTCAAAATCTGTTCCTGAATCAGGGTCTTTGCCTCTGTTCATTGAGCTAAAAGGTTGGGAGGGAAGGTGCAATGTGTTGTGCTATTCTCACAACAATGAGCTAAAATACAGTTCTATGTCAATATTTATGTATTTGTTCATTTAATCTCAAACAAACATCTTAGGTTTATACAGTCATACAAGAGGATGCAATTACTGGACCTAGGTGTATAAACACTTGGTTCCTGCATACTAGAGTAGTTATGGTGTAAAGAAAGGAACTGATTGTACCAAACAGGAGCACCATTACATGATCATGTCCCTTGGATATGATCCCTGGTTTTCTGTTTTCTTGACATTGTTTTTTATTACTTGGTTATGAATAAACTAGACAGTATGAAGTTTAACATTAATATTTTACCTATGAATACATTTTTAAATTAGTTTGCTTTTTGCAGACATGTGGGTATAAAATGCTCTATTTGTTTTTCTGGTATTTAACACATATAAGTAAGGCAACGAGCAGTTAATGAACTGCTTCCTGTAGTAATGGGTTTGATTCCCTCAGCTATATTTCTACTGGGTGTGTCTGACCAAGTCTTTTCACCAAGCATTGCTTCTGGGTTGCCCCCTCCCCAGTCCATGAAAAGGGACACTTTCATTCAGTGGGCACTCCCAGGCTGTTATCAAATGTGTTATACATTTGTCTTCGAATTCCTGTCCCCTTCACATACCTGCTAATCAGTGCTTTACCATATGCAATTTGTGCAATTTGACTATGAATCCCAGCCTGTCTCGAGTAGTTTAATGGGTTGCTAGTTGCAATTTCAGTAAACGTGGGTTTCAAAGTAAGATAATGTTACCGTTGTTCAAGACAAGTCAGTTTTCAATATGAGAGTGAAATGGCTGTCAGTGTTTGCACTGTAAAATTTGAAATAAAAGTTCTAAATTAAATACAAATCTCTGATCATTGTAAAGGTAAAGTAGAAACACTGGCAGGTCTGACAGTGTTCTATGCTAAATGGAAAGCAACGGCCAAGTAATGGGATTTCATTATGGCTGATGAGGGGTCCAGTCAATTTTCTAAACTGCCTAGGGCCCCAGTTCACCATGATCTGGCTCTGACTTGGATCACTGGTAGCACAGATGGATGGGCATCTGCAACAGCAGGCTGGTTGATTTAAATAGAATAATACTGCAGTAGCTGTACTGGACATTACATTGCTAGCCCTTCTGAGAACTATTGCCTCACTCTCCTGGTGTCTGAATCTGTCAGGCTCACTTAGTAAGTGTACCTTGCAAATGCACTTGTGTAGTACTGCAGTGCATATAATAAAACAGTATATTTTTTGTAGGTTATACTCATAGTTCCATTTTTTAATAATGCTGTTATTGTATGCAGTTTCTATGCTTCTGTGATGGGACATGCTGTGACTCGACTGTTTAAAAAATATTGCAGTGCCTTAACATTTCTAAAAGAAGGCATCCTTCACTGCTGGTTAGTACACTCTGAAGTAGTTCTGCTAGCAGTACTACACAAGTGCAATTTGACTATGAATCCCAGCCTGTCCCTAGTAGTTTAATGAATTGTTAGTTGCATTTTCAGTAAACATGGGTTTCAAGGTAAGAGAATGTTACTAGCCTGGAAGGGGTGGGAGGATGGCATAACGGTTAAGGTGTTTACCTTATGGACACATGGTGCAGGGTTTGAGTCTCACATGGGGTAATTGGCTAGGCTTGAAAAGGCCCACAAGGGTAGTTACCTAGTACTAATCTATTAACCTAATTGTGCTTACATACAAGTGTTTGTGCACTAAAGCATAACTGTTAATTAAAGCAAATAGTTTGTGTTAATGTGTGGTTGTCACTTGCTTTCCTAGCTAGAATGAAAAGCAATTGCTAGTACTTCTGACAATAAGTTTTACATGTAGCAAATTAATACATTTCTAAAAAAATGACTACTAAGCATAGGAGGTTTATTTAAAACTATCTGAGGGTTGCATTAAATGCACCATCTAAATGCATGGTTGTTAATTGATTCCTAGTCCTTGATACCTAAAACAAGGTAATTCTAGTTCTTCTGACAGAGCTTAGTTACAATTATTTGGTGGTTGTATTAAATATACCCTGATCATATATAGTTATGGGCTGATTCCCCAAGGACAGGGTTTTGGCTAACATATTCAGTTTCTAGGATTGTATAAATGCACAGCTGCTGTACCAATAATGTTTCTTTTTTATTTTTATGTTTTATTTTTTTCCTCACTAAATCTTCAGAATGGTCCCACCATTACTACCCATTTAGCCCATTTTTCCTTCAGGGACAAAAGCCCTGCATTGTCAGGCTAGGCAAGAGTCCTACAACCCCCTAGATCCTTGGCTATAGGCCTCATCAGCCTATTCACTTCTCCTATGGTGAGAGACAGGTGGTGGGAATCAAACAGTTTCTAGGTCCGGTAGGGTGCTTATCTCTCCCCCAGTCGAACCCCACCCCACCTCATGGCACTTCTCCAAGCTCTGTCACTGCTGCCTGTCAGAAGGAGCATGCCTGCACTTGTTGTGTCAGCTATGTGCTAATACAAATGGGAAGTACATGCTTTCTGACTCAGGCTCCATGTGTACAACACTTAGGTCTCCCACTCATTCAACTGGGCAGCCAGGCTTGCCTCCTCTCCCCAAGAATTAGTGATGCAGCAGCAACTGTTCACTCTCATCCACCCTGGCCAACCCCACCAGACACCCAGGTAGCTGGTCAAACTCATGTTATCTGGACCTTGATCAGGGCCGTATCCATGTGCTGCTTTGGAGCTGTTACAAATGTGTGACTTTTCCAAACTTGTACTTTCTAAAGCATGCAGGATAGCCTTTTTTATATTTCCATACATAATTCCACAGCTATATCCCCATTAAACTAATAATGATTACCATTGTAGTGTTTTTTATGGCAGACTTTATCTTCTGTTGTGATCCTTGACTTTACACATCAATAACTCGGGTGGGGGGGATAAATAATTACATGTGGTACAGCTGTAGTGAGAAGTATATAAACAGAACAAGACTTCAAAATGATCTTCCAAAAAGAATAGGTGTCATTTTAAAGTCTAGTACCATGGAGTAGTGGATGTTAGTGCAAAGCAAATTAGTCTTGTGTTCATTTCATATGTACTGTAATGAGAATTAGTCTCGTGTTCATTTCATATGTACTGTAATGAGAATTAGTCTCATGTTCATTTCATATGTACTGTAATGAGAATTAGTCTCGTGTTCATTTCCTATGTACTGTAATGAGAATTAGTCTCGTGTTCATTTCATATGTACTGTAATGAGAATTAGTCTCGTGTTCATTTCATATGTACTGTAATGATAATTAGTCTCGTGTTCATTTCCTATGTACTGTAATGAGAATTAGTCTCGTGTTCATTTCCTATGTACTGTAATGAGGAGATACATCTCACCATATAAACCAAAGGAAAAAGGAATGGCATTTTCGAACTTTCTAACAATGCAATTCTTTTTCTGATTAAAGTGACCCTCCATTTCAAGAGTGTTTCAGCCATAAGTGTAGTAATACTGTAGGTCTGTAAAAAAGACAAAATTAACATAACATGGCTATCCCTTCTTCAAACTATTGCATTGTGCTTCACTGTGTGTTTCTCACAGATTTATTTAATAAATGAACCATGCTGATGTACTTCTATATCTGTGTACTATATTCAGTAATGATAAAAAGGTGGTAACATCATCTGACAACCAGCCAAAAGTCTCAGCGTGCTTGTTATCCAGTAAATGATCTATATTCAAAACCTATGTGGTTTTTGCAGTCAGTGAAAATGGGTCTGCTGCTGTACGTTACCTCAGGCACCTGTGAGCTATGGATGACATATATTATCTCGGAGGAGGGCATGCAGTGTTTCCTGCAATAGTAGAGGTGGAAGGGGTAAGCACTATAGGGCGGACACTGTGCTTCCACGTGTCAGGCAGATGTGCTATTGCTCTCCAACTGTATAAACCATTTTCTACTCTTTGAATGAAAAGGGATAGATAGCACTTTTGCACTACAGGGAATTGTGCTGTGCTATGTGGAACAGAATCCCTCCTGCTAACACAGTATCTTTAGACAGAAATATTCATTGAATTCAGTGCCTTCATCCAATTTAAATATTTGCCTATATATGAATCTGCAGGGTTCCAGAGGCTGTCAGGGACCATGTCCAAATTCTAGGTTTAGAACAAAAAATGGAGGAAGCATTGTTTGGCCAAAGTTCTGACTATGAGGCAGTTTCTACTTTATCAAGGTCCCTCTTGCTTTCAATATCTTCACCATTTCATTTCCACTGATGTGTCATTGGGAAATGATGCAGAAAGTCTTAATAAAGCAATATATTTTTGTTTGCTCTACGGGTATCACTTTCATTATTAAAAAAAAAATATATACAATATATATATAATGTATGCAATGTATATACTTAAATGAAAGTACTTCCTGTGATTCAATCATGAAAAGATAAAATAGCATAATGGCATCCTTTAATGCCAGCTACTTAAAGATCATGTCTAAAGGCACAAAATGAACTTTTCTTTTCACACAAAAAAGTGTTTGCATGCATCTTTATGCATATAGACACCTTTCTGTATGAAAAGAGAAGTTCATTTTGCAGCCTTTAGAACATTAGAACGTTTTAAATATACATTCAAAATGTGTTTACGGCATTAATATTAATGGCCAGGCAGGAGATGTTGACGTCACTGTAGGTGCCAGCTCTAATTAAACTGGATTAGCATAGTTAAGTAATTGTGTGTTAGTTACTGTAAGTAATTGCAAAACTGTTAAATTAACATACAGTTAATTCTTTTTTCTTTTACATTTAATCTCTATCCCCACCCTTTCTTCAACAACTATATACTTATTTCAGCTTTTTGCAATCCAAAAGGCAATGTATGGTTGTTTCCTCTTCACTACAGTCAATATATTTTCTTTCTTGCATTCCCTTTCACAGATAACTTGTCTAAGAAAATTCTCCACAAAATCTTCTGTTCTGTTCTGCTTCATAAAAATGCTCATTTTTTTCTTTTGTCTTTTACTGCCTTTTTTCATCTTCTTTTAATTTCTTCCATGGGTACACAAAAAAAAAAAGTTCTAAAATCATAATACATTAGGCCCGCCATATCTGCGGATTTGGCAACTGCGGTTTCAGTTATCCATGGTTCGAAATAGCAGGCGAAGCGGTCATGGGATGGTTGAAACCTGCATATCCGCAGGCTTGAAAACTTGTCAAAATGTGTTTAAATTGTCAGACTCATGAACTTTTGCATGTGTAATTTATTTACTTTTGCTCAAATTGTTGAAGAAAGTAGTGGTTTTGTCTGTCAATGCAAATCGTATGGGTAAGTGTGTATTAGCAAAGGAATAGTAAGAATATCTGCAGGAAATGGGATCTCTGGTCCTATATGCATTAGGCAAGAAATACCCATATCACTAAGGATACAACTCTAAAAGGTCTGCTGGGCTGTTCATGAGACTTGCTTTGATTTACTGTTAGTAGCTCATGAAGTGATACAATCAAATTTAGAAAAAGAAGTGATAGTTTGTCGTGGTTCGAATATCTTTCGCTGACAATGGAACTAATAGCAGCAGCAGTGATGATGAGACGTAATGTTTGAACATTTCATTAAACGTGACCTATATAAAAAACGTAGAATTGTGTTTGCGGCAGGTTTTCTACGTTACTGGGGTTTTTCAGACTGTGTATATAGTTGCCTTTTGCTTCTGCACTCCCTTTCATAGGTAGCTTGTCTTTTACTTTAGTTTTTAGTGGGTGCCATAAATATAGCATGTTTAGGGGAATTTCTGTACCTCTGATGCATCAAGAGTGATGCTGAACCTTTGATGACGTGCCATGAATGTCAGTAAAAGTAACATCTACAAAGTGTAGCAGATACATGATTGTGGTCTGCTGTGAAATATGTGCACTCTTCCTAAGATCCAGAAAGGCTTATAGCTTAGAAGGTTTCGACATCGCAGTAAGTCTTCCTAATTCCTTGACTTGTCTCCCACTACTGTTTTTCTCCAAGGGGACTTGGTGCAGAGACCAGTTTCATAGGCAAAGATGCATACTAATATGGTAGTCTGAGGTAGTGGCTAGTTGATTCATCACAATAACAATCTAAATATGTAACTGCTAACATTATTTTTTAACTTTTTTTCATAAATTTTTCTCATTACATATATGTATGCAGATTAAATTTCACTTATCTAAACATATGAAATATTGTTATCCATGGCAATCTTAATTATAATTTGAAACAGTAACTACAGTACCTTCATTTTTACTATAAATTAGCCTCTGTGTTATGTCTTGAACCCTTAATGAAGCTGAAAAACTCTAACAACTCCTTTTTCCATTTGCCTGGGAAACATATATATACCCCCAAATATGTTATTTTTCCTAATATACAAGTATTAAGCATATATGTATTTCTTCCTGAAAACTTTTCTACCAAGTGAACATTTTTTATTTATTTTTACATCTCTAAGCATTGACTTATCAAACGATCATACTCACCAAATGTTACTCCCAAAATTATTTCCTTTCTTATGAAATATATTCCACTTATTTTTTATTTTTATTTTTTCAGCTCACCTAACTCCTTACAACCATTTTTTTAACTGAAGAATAGTTTTAACAACTTTTCAGTGCTTACTGCATGTTCAGTTATCCATGCCATGTTTTTTGTTATTAGAACTAAATCTTCTGCACATGTCATACATATCAGTAAAATAACATTTCCTTCCATTTCACATCTTGCCACTCTTATTTCATACATGCATGCCTGTACTAGTGCCTTCATTGCTAATACAAATAAGCATTTACTCATCGTGTATCCCTATTTTATTCCTCACTTAATGCTTATTTTATTCCCATCCATCCATTTATCATAACTTGCACCCATGGATTTTCATAACATTTCTTTATTTATTTATTATTTATTGTACAGGAACAGGCAATTCATGACCAATTATACCAAAGCCACTATTGCAAGAACTCACCTATTATCCACCCTATTGTATGCCTCCCCAGTCCTGACTAATCTTCGCCAAAGCGAACAAAACAAAATGGAATCTTACTATAACAAGATTGCCAAGTTTGCTACAGGTGCCTCTAATAGATCCTATCACTGTCTTTCCCTCAAACAGCTCAACCGGCTTGAGTTGACGCAACTACTTCTTACTAATCAACTCTCCACAGCACATAAACTGTACTACCTCCCTGACAAAACTCCAGCACTACAAGATCTAATACAGCCCTACACTACCACCCAAGCCTTAAGATCAACAGACTCAAATCTCATAAATGTCATCAAACATAAGAATGAAGCTGGTAAAACTCTCTTTGCCTGTACAATAGCAAAAATCTAGAACTCACTCCCAAATCACATAACTTCTACAAGCTCTGCTTCACTATTTAAGAAACTTCTCAAAACCCACTATTCTAACAATTGGTTGTGCCCATGTGACTTCCCAGGCTAATCCACTACATTGCAGTGTTGCAAGGATTCTATACGTTTCTAAACTCTGAATACTTATTCTTACCTAACAATGTTTTATTCTGATGGTATTGATTTATATGTCTATGAAGAAATGTAAAATATGTTCTTTTATGTCTATTTGTATGCCTTAATGAGTATGCTTATGTATTTTATAAAATTTATTTGTAGCATTGTTTTAAGTGGAGCTTTTCTCCCCGGGCCTCCACTGAAAATGGACCTGCATCCAGTCGGACTTTTCCAGCCATCAAATGTAAAACAAAATATTACATTAATAGTTTTTCTCCTTTGCTATATCTCTGAAATTTGCCACATTGCTTCTTGGCTCAATTTAACAAATGCTTTAGCTATATAACATGTTATCAGTCTTACATCTTTATTTTTTTCAGTATCATCTCTACTTCTTCTTTCATCACTCTTATCTTTATGCCATAAATTTTTCAGCTACTACCTCATGTGACAAAGTAGGTGATGCCAGCACAACTAGCTGGAATTCTGTAAATAATTTTATGTCATTTGTAAATATCAGCATGATTCATATAAGATACTTGTGTTACAAATGTATTAGAACTGTATGTCAGGTGTATGTCAAACTGCTGGTACAGAAGTACAGTGGATATAAAAAGTGTACACATCCCTGGTAAAATGCCATGTTTTTGTGATATAAAAAATGAGACCACAATAAATAATTTCAAAACTTTTCCCACCTTTCGTGTGACCTATAACCTGTACAATTCAATTGAAAAACAAACAAATCTGTTAGGGGAAAAAATATAAAAAATAAAAAATGTACAATAAGCTGGTTGCATAAGTGTGCACACCCTTAAAGTAATACTTTCTTGAAGCACCTTTTGATTTAATTACAGCATTCAGTCTTCTTGAGTAGGAGTCTATCAGCACAGCACATCTTGACTTGACAATATTTGTCCACTCTTCCTTGCAAAAGCACTCCAAATCTGTCAGATTGTGAGGCATCTCTTGTTTATATCCCTCTTCAGGTCACCCCTCAGATTTTCTATTTAGGTCTGGGCTCTGGCTGGGCCATTCCAAAATGTAATTTTCTTCTGGTGAAGCCATTATTTTGTTGATTTGGATGTATGCTTGTCATGTTGAAAGGTGAAATTCCTCTTCATCTTCATCTTCCTAGCAGACACCTGAAAGTTTTGGGCCAAAAGTGACAGTATTTGGAACTGTTCATAATTCCCTCCACCTTGACTAAAGCTGAATAAAAGCAACCACCGTCCTTCACCGTGGGGATGGTGTTCTTTTGGTGATGCAAAGTGTTGTTTTTGTGCCAAACGTACATTTTGGAATTGTGGTCAGAAAGTTCAACCTTGGTCTCATCAGATCATAACACATTTTCCCACATGCTTTTTGGAGACTTGATGTATTGTTTTGCAAATTTTAGCTGGACCGGGATGTTTTTCTGTGTAAGAAAAGGCTTCCATCTTGCAATCCTACCCCATAGCCCAGACATATGGAGAATATAAGAGATCGTTGTCACATGTAGTACACAACCAGTACTTGCCAGAATTTCCTGCAGCTCCTTCAGTGTTGCTGTTGGTCTCTTGGCAGCCTCACTGACCAGTTTTTGTCTTGTCTTTTCATCAATTTTGGAGGGACATCCAGTTCTTTGCAACATCACTGTTGTCCCATATTTTCTCCACTTTCTGATGACTGTCTTCACTGTGTTCCATGGAAAATCTAATGCTATGGAAAATTTTTTGTACCCTTTTCCTCACTGATACCTTTCAACAATGAGATCCCTTTGATGCTTTGTAAGCTCTCTGCGGACTATGGCTTATGCTGTAACAGGCAACTGAGTACATGTCAGGAAAATCCTACTAGGACAGCTGAACTTTATTTGGGGTTAATCAGAGTCTCTTTAATTAATGGCATGTGTGTACCCAAGAAGACTGAATGCTGTAATTAAATCAAAAGGTGCTTCATCAAAGTATTAGTTTAAGGGTGTGCACATTTATGCAACCAGCTTATTGGACATTTTTTTATTTTTTATATTTTTCCCTTAGCAGATTTGTTTGTTTTTCAATTGAATTGTACAGGTCATATGTCATATTAAAGGTGTGAAACGTTTTGAAATGATTTATTATGGTCTCATTTTTATATCACAAAAAACTAGCATTTTAACAGGGGTGTGTAAACTTTTTATATCCATTGTATGTGTTGAAAAGATTTTTGCAAAGTGCTTAAAATGTAACCACAGCATGCCCTACTGGAATAGAACAGAAATGTACATACACTATTGTAATTGTTTAAATGTATATATTTTAACAGTGGAAACTGGTATACAGAAGGTTAACTTGAGAGAAAAATAGCTGAAATTAAATTACTTTATGGCCACACAATAAAATATGTAATCTTTGAGTTGCAGTGCAGCAACAGATACAATGTCTGTGCTGAGAAGTTTTCTGTATTATCTTGGAAGTGTTTTATTATTTTATGACTTATAAGATCTGCAAAGATCTGAGGGAAAGCCCTTGTGTGTATTTTCACAGGTAGATGCTAAATACTGTTATTTTTCAGCAGTGGGCGTTTACCTGGGATAGAGCCAAATGACAAGAAATAATGTCATTCTGCAAGCTATCCCAGCAGTAATATTTGAGATATTAATTTAAGAAGTCTCTGAAAGAGAGACTGCATTCTGTATTCTGTCTTTGACCTGACAGCATCAGCTAGAGGATCCATTCACCACATCTGCCTTGCTGCTGTAGTTAATAAGTGTACTAGGTTATAATAATTCTCTTAGATATAGTCAGAATATAGCAAAGCTTAGCTTAGATATTTTTCATTTATTTTAGACTGTTCTTTAATGTTGTTTTAAATATTTTCTGTGATTTTGAACGCTGATGTTACTGTGATTATATACTGAGTATTTTCTTGTTCTGTTATTATTTTTATTAAATATGTTTAAATCTTTTATTGTGACTGATCAAGAAAATGGAGAGAATATTTACAAGGTTGACATGGTTGTAGGATTGCTAGGATTAACAGTAACGTTACACAGTAAGACTGGACACCCTTTTAAGGGCCTTAAAGTAGCAATAAGGAGTGACTGGTAGCAGGGGAAACTACCTTATAGTCTGAGCAGAAAGGGGCATAGCTAGTAAACCTGTACCAGCCTTTCCCAGGTGTGTGTGTTTAAATCAAACCTCAAACAGTATGTGTGTCAGCTATATGGGCAGGGACATGAAGCACTGGTTGGACAGAGATGGTGCTGGAGATCTTGGTTTGGTCACTCAGCTGAGATCTCAGCTCTATAGCTATGCCAGTGGGGAGTCTTATTGCAGATCTGAAGAAAGAGGGAGAAACCAGCCCCAGACAAACTGTGGTCTCTGTGTGCTCTTAATGGAAATAGCACGTGATGCAAAGAGCTGCATCTAGAAATACTGTGTGTACAACTTATCATCCTCCCAATGTGTGTCCCCCACTGGTGCTAGTGGTGAGTATTGAGTCTCCTTGATTACTGGTTTAGTGGTAGGGCGGCACACCTCATTCAATACTTTCTCCATCCCTTTTGTAGTATTTTTATAAATATTTTATAGTCAGTATTCATTAGTGTTATAGGCCTCCATTTTTAACTTTTCTTTTATCCTTTTCCCATATAAATTGTATCACTCCACCACATATGTCTTCTTCTATTATACATTCCTTCATCCATTCATTTAATATTTAAAAAATAAAGTTATCTCATCTTTACTCTTTTCCTTATAATGCTCATAAGTTATACCATCTAATCATGGCACTGATTAATTCTTACCTTCTTTTATCATCTTCTCTGTTTCTTCTATTGTTTTATCATTTTCTAAAAAAATCCTTACTTCTTCAGATATGTTTTTCACCTCCCATCTTCTTACCCATCCATTTCCTATTTTTCATAGATTTTCTCTACAAAATTTTCTACCAACTTCATAATACCATCTTATTTCTATTTTGTATTTCCTTTGTCATCTAAAATAGTATTCATCCTTTCTTCTCTCTTTATTATTGCTTTTACTAAATAGGGGGAACCTCTTTCCTTTTCATTCAGAAAAAAAATCTTTGCCTATCTAACATCATTTTTTATAAAAGAAAATCTTTGCCTATGTAACATCATTTTTTACCTTTTCAATATATGTTTTATGTATCGGTTTCCTATTTCTCTTATTTTATCCTTGCATTTTTTCTTTCTCATAATTCTGTAAAATTTCTTTACATTTAATCTTATTTATTCTTCTTTCCAGTTCTAAATATATAGCTTTTATAAATCTGTACACTACCTGCCATTGTGCCCAGTTTTTATAAAATGGATTCATAACATTTCTTTCTTATCATTTCTATCTTCTTTCTAAACTCTGTAGTTAGTCTCTTCATCCCTGTTCCTCCTTTATTTCACTACTCTAGCCACTACTACTCTATGATCTGAAAACTCTGCCATGTGTACTCCTCCTGTTATTTCTTTCATGTCTTTAGAGTAAAATATACTCAATTTATGTCTTAAAAATTCCCCTTGTATATGTCCATTCTCTATTCTTTTCTACTTTTAAATCTCCACATTTTATTAATTCCCTTAAAATCCTAATATCCTCTGTTATTTTCCCTTTTATTTCCTGAGGTTGCAGTTAAAATCTCAAACCACCATTATTAACATAATTACACACATTTTTCAAACTGTTTTTCTTTCTCCATCATATTAGTATATCCATAAATCACTATTAATCTTATTGATCTTACTCATTTTTGTCTTATTCTTATATCAAATTTCACTACCCTTCCTGGTACTATTATTGATACATCCAAAGTTCATATTTATTCCTTTTTGTAAGAATGCCTCAATGAACCAGTGTGTTACTAGACACACCAGAACAATTATTTTCTATACCACTAGGCTTAAAAAGGCCCTTATGGCCATTATCCTAGCACACACCTATGAGTCTATAATATAACATTGAGTGTTTTATTTTATTTTTTTAAGAGATAGAAAACTAACTATGAATTAATGTTTACAATATATTCTATTGCTTGTATTAATTTAATAAATTGCTTTATTGGACATGTGATTTTTAATCTTATTTATTGGCTGTAATTTTTCAAATTCTTAGTATGAAGACATCCTTGTATTTAGATGAGGAAAATATTAAATCAATAAATATGAGATTTTTGTCCATTAACACCTGTTGGGTGTTATTCAGTTATTAGTTCTTTTTCTATCTTTGCTGGATATCTTGTTTCTGTTTTACTATTATTGAATTAACTCTCCAGTAGAGCTCTTTTGAGTGTATACCTTTAACTCCCAGTGGGTGTGGCTTCAGTCTTTAAAAAATTAAGTTATCACCTTACAGTTCTAACAAATGTTCATTTACAGAGTTCAAATATCAAAACAATTGTGTTTGCCATCATATATGCTTCAAGATAAAATATTCTGATACCTTGTATGTAACATGGTTTTGGAATTATTAATGCAAATATGAACATGCAATATTTGACGCCTAGAAGAGCAGTAGGAGGTAACTGCAGAAACGCCTGGAGATGTCACTCGGCTGTAATGAGTTAAGACATAGGCACACAAACATTAATAGAAAATAAAAGAACCATATTAACGTTTTTCATGTACATGCATTCTACATTATTTCACTCCATTACAGAAATTGTAAAATTCCTGCCTTCTTTTAAGTTACACTGTTCCTGAAGAATATTATTTTGCATGTATTTTTGCTAAAATTATATTTATTTCTATGTAATTTGATACTTCCCTTTTAAAAAGATCCCACCTCCAGTTTTTGTATCTCTTTTACAAAATTCAGTAGAATTGCAGTTGGTTTAGAGTTTGATTTCCATTTTCTAGTACTTGCTTTTTGCCAGACAACATTAAACTTAGTAATGTCTTACTTTGTCTAGACAATTTAGATCCTGTATCCCAGCTAAAAAGAATAATTTCCTTATGTACAGTGATTTGCTTCCCAGCATTTCTGAGTACTTCAAGGGAATTTCTAAAATCTGTCAACTAGTTACAAAACATGTTTCCATTTACTTCCCATAAAATCTCTAGCATTTGCTATCTACCTGAGCTGTGGAAATTTTTCTGAAGTGTTTCTGGGGTATAAAAATACATATGCAAAGACTTCCAAGCAAAAATCTTAAACCTTCTGATTTTTGTTGCATATTTGGGATCCATACGATGTCCTATTATTCCTTTGTAAATTGCATTTCCAGTAACTCTTCCCAATCTTTTCTAAGCTTCTGTGACTAATTCTTATATTTATCATGCAATATATTATATACCCTATGAATTATCCCTTTTATAATAACAGCTTCTGTTTTACACTCAACTAAAAACTTTACCAGAGCTGGTCTTTCACTTAGCACTCCCCTATCCATTTATTTTTACCCTTACTCTACACTATCAGTCCATTGTACAGAAGGGAGCCTATATCCTGCAGTCCAGATTTCAGATTCACCTCATTCCATTCTCTTTGCCTCACAGTTCTGTAGTAAAATTTTGAAAAAGAAAGTGTTCAAAACTTACAAGATCAAGTCTAAACGCACAAATATTGTAAGCTCAACAACAACAAAAAAATGAAATGTACACACACACACACACACACACACACACACACACACACACACACACACACACACACGCACACACACACACACACACACACACACACACACACACACACACACACACAAAATGCACCTGCTTTTGCAGAAAGGCAAGCTACCATGCATCAACCATATGGGGGGGGCTGCGCCCTTGATGCCCCCTGCTACATTACACATTTCAACTCCATGACTTCACCAGAGTAGGGAAAGGATCAATACTCTGATCACCACTGTGCCATGATCCTGTACAGTTCAGGTTCGGTCAAAAAGAAAAATTGTTCCATTTCATTTTGCTAGTTTGAGTTGATAAGAAGCTTGAACTTGTAAGTTTTGAGCATTTATTTTTTCAAGGTCCTTACATAGAACCTTGCCTAGATATTTATTTTCTATATCCCTATTTACAGCCATCCCTGTGGGCAAAAGTTAATTTCTGCATTCCTGTATCAGTTTAGTTCTTTGAATACTTTCTGCTTCTTTATAAATATAATATTATATATGTTGTTGCTAATCACCTAAGTGATCTGCGTCCATAATCCTACTCTTTCCTTATTTTTTCATCTATCATCATCCATTTCTACCTTCATTTATAACCTTCTGCTTGTGTTTTGTATATATATATATATATATATATATATATATATATATATGTATGTGTATACATATATATATATATATATATATATATATATATATATATATATACATACATAGATATATAAATATATATATATATATATATATATATATATATATATATATATATGAGCCTTAACTGCATTACTCTAAATTATCCATTCAGATCAGGCAATCCTAAATCACTTTGTTCTATGGGGAGAATGAATATGTCCAACTTAACTCTTGCCCTTTTCCCCACACAAATAAATTCTTTCAAGTCTTTACCAATTACCTTCCACAACTTCTCTTCCAGTTGATTAAAATATGCCTGACCTCTATATAAAAATAATGTAACTAAAACATTTCCATTGGCTGAATCTTACTATCCATATCCATAATCAAGAGCATCCAGTTCCGTAGTTTTTATATTATCTTTTATTTAGTCTTTTCACACACTATTGGCTGTCAAACTAGAATCCTACTTAATCCATACAATTAAATACTTCACTTATTTTGCCTCCATAGATATGGGTGTTGTTAAACCAATTCATAGTAAATAGTTTACCAATATAGCCTTTGTTTTATCTTCATAACTGTTATATCCAGAAACAGTCTCAAAATGTTCCACAACACTGAAAGGGCATTTTCTGGATTTATCAATTACAAAATAATATCATCTGCAAATAACACTAACTTTTCTTGATTATTATATCAGTTATATCCTTGAGTTTGTGAGTCCTTTATTTTATTTACCATTAGCTCTAAATATAAAGCAAATAACAAAGGGTAAAAAGAACGCTTCTCCCTGGTTTCCATGTTCAAATACAACGTGTTGGAAAATAACCCTCTTACCTTAGTTCTTGCCCTTGACCATTCATATATTCTCCTAATTAACCCTATTATGCTGTCAGGGACTGCAAATGCTTCTATTGCCCTATTCACAAAATCACAGCTTACTCTGTTGAATGCTATCTCTGTATCAAGACCTGTCAACAGCAGTATTTTCTTATATTTTATTTACCTCTGAATCATCATTGTCCTATTGATGTTGTCAAATGTGTGCCTTCCCTCCACACAACCACTTTGATGTGTGCCTTCCCTCCACACAACCACTTTGATGTATATCTATCAATTCTGGAAACACCTTTGTCATTCTTTTAACGAGTATACTCTTTATAATCATGGTTTAAAATTGAAATCAGTCTATATGAAGTAGGGTCTGAAGGATATTTACCCTCTTTGGTAATACAGCCACCACAGTTTTCTTCCAAGATGGTGGCATTCCCCCTCCTTTTAAAGCACTGTTACACCACAAAATTTTCTAGATCTTTATTACTTTCTTTCTAAAATACATTTATGTTTTTTTCCCTGTTGATTGATTATAGGATCATCAATGTTATGTCACATTTTCCTATTTTAACTATTAATTGTTGAGCCTCATCTTAGCCTAACCATACCATAATTAAGTCTTCCATTAATATTTCCATTTGTGCCTTTTCTTGGTTTCCACATTTGTCTGTTTTATAGAAATTTTCAAAAAAATTCTGAAATATCTCTAATACCTCAAAAATATTTCTGGTTATTTTTCTCAGCATAAGCTCCCTAGGTTTGGCAACAACCCTTTCTACTTTGTTGCCCAAGTCATTGCACTAAACGTTTTTGTGCTCTGGAGTTATTATTAAAACAGTTGCTTAACAGCAATCTTTCTAGACTCATGCATATTATCTGAATACTCCCTTATTTTCCCTTTAGCAATCTGCAGTTGCTTCTCTACTTCTGTGAAATTCCCCTTATTTTGCAATGCTTTAATCTTTGTCAGCCCCTCTGAATAATTCCTACACTGTATGCATGTGCCTTTGCCTTTATTTGTTGTTTTACTATTCCCATCAACTGAGTATAAAAGAATACTATATCATATATTCAGGATATGTTGCTGAATGTTGTTTTCTCAGACCATCTCCTACTGCCACCTCTGACATCTTATCAGTCAACTGTACCATAAAGCAACACTATCAATGCTCTTGAAACCAATATTTGGCATTCACAACTGTGTTTTGTTTGTACCAATTCTCATGAATTTCCATGGGATGAGGTGGGTGTTTACACTGTCTATTGAATAGGGTGCTATGTAGATTTATTAAGTTTTGTTCATGAATGTGCTGTCTCACACGAAATTACTAGTGTAGTCCTCAGATAAAATGGACTTTTTTAATGTTAGTAGTTCTGTGGTATTTTGCAGTATAATGGGTTATGTTAATATATACTAGGCTGACAGTTTACTCATTTGTTTCAGACATTTTTGTGTATAGTTTATAGTGTGATGATTGATAATGTGGGAAGACTGATGATAAAAATACATAGCTGTAGTCTGGCTCAGATAAACATTTTTATTGTACTCCTTTCTTAGGCTCTTAGGCATCAACTAGTATAATAAAATATATATTTATCCTCACAATGGATCTAGATATAGGGGATATAATAAATCTGCTTATTTTGAGGTACGTGTACACATTTTTACCGGATCTATGTTACATGAATGAACGATTAAAATGTCGAGTACTACATACTCGACAACCTTTGATCGAAAGTTCATGTAATCGGAGACTCCAAATGTTGAAATCTGGAGTTCTGAAATGTCTTGGTCGGCCATCCTAGTCAGTGTAGCATGTGACATAGACACGCTACACTGTTCGGAAAGGCTAGGTAAGAGGCTGCTTTGTTCAATATACTAACTCCGAGATCGCTGTACATTGGGGAAAGGGCAATTTCCTGGTAATCACTTGTTGTGATTACCAGGAACTTGCCCTTTCCCCAATGTACAGTGATCTCGGAGTTGGTATATTTAGTTAGGGGTGTGTGGGGGGCACAGCCCCCCACATCGGTGGGTATGGGGGGGTGAAGCCCCCCACTTTGTTTTAAAAGTAGGTGTGTTTGTGTAGGTGTGTAAGTGTTTGAATGATGTGTGTGTGTAGGGGTTTGTATGCATTGGTTGTATGTGTGTGTTTTGTATGTTAGTGTAGGGAAGGTGTGGGACAAACCAAAATCTTTCGATTTTGTTTATTTCGGGGTTTTAAGGTTTCGAGGTTTTGAGCTTTTGATCATATTGTGCCGAGTATGTTGTACTCGCCATTATGATCGTTCGTTCTTTTAACACAGTCCCTTTTTACCACCTCTCCCATGTAATAGCACATGTCCACAGTAACCCAAATTATCAGTTAAAGAAACCCTATCCCAATTAACAGAGAAAACATGAAATAAAAACACACATACACAAACACACACACACACACACACACACACACACACACACACACACACACACACAATTGCCCAACAAAGCCAATTATCTAAAAATAAAATGGGATTAAATTAAAACAAAATTAAAAATGATGCAGTAAAAAATATATGGACCACAAATAGCCAGCAAGAAAACAGCATTACCAAAAAAAAAAAAAAAAAAACTGGCCAACTATTAAGAGTTACATTAAGTAAGATTAAACTAACTGAAAAACATAATTACTTTATAAAAATACCAAGAAATAAAATTAAATGGCACTTAAAATCTATTAAAACTTACTCCAGAATAGAGTGGAAGCACATCAAGACAGCCTGATTTATATGAAACTACATAAATCCTTATTTAAAATAAAACTTATGCATTTACCTCAGCCCAGTGAAATGAATGGGAAACAGTAATTCAAACTTAAAAATATGAGACAAAAATAGTAAGTGTAATATGTGGGTGAATACTTCTCAAACATTCTACATTTGTGGAGCACTCTGTTTTAGTCTTGGAATCGGCTTCTGGTTTGATGCTGTAATTGGACTTTAGAAATCTGTCTCTGCTGTACTGCTCTGATTTTACCTTATGAGCTCAAGTTTCTGCTTCTTCAATGGCTCAAACATAGAGTTTGTGAGAAAGAGAAAATTCTTGTAGCTCATCATGGTCAATTTGGACCAGTAGCAGATGCATCTACAGTCTAGCACTAGTGCAGTTCCTTTAAAGCCAGTAGTGCACATCACTGAACAGAAAAGTGTGAGCACCATGATATTGTCTAGCTTCAGCTTCTGTTTTTGTAATCTGACCTTCTTAAAGCACGAGCTAGTTCTGGGTGTCCAGAGACTGCAAACATCAGAGAGATTGAAAACTTTAAAGAACACTTTAAAGAACAAACATCTCAGAAGAAGACTGCAGAGTGAGACATCAGAGTTACAAAGATTTATGTCTACAGTGAGTGAGTGCAGATCAAAAAGAGATTTGTATCTGACATTGATTACATTTGTCTTAATACTTGTGAGCCACTGGGATAAAGCTGCTGCCGCTGCTTTTAGCAGTTCCATGCTAGGCTGATTATATCTTCAGGTAAGTGCCAGCTGAAAGTTTTACATGGGACACTGTCAATAAATCAAGGGCTTTAGCACACCAGGCTTGTCTGTCAACAGCTGCTTCAAGTTCTTGGATATTCACTACTTCAGTAATGCTGTCCATCTTAGCCTATGCTGTCTTGTTCTTTTTTTCTTTCCCAGTATCAATGCATTCTCCATTAAATCCTATATTTAGTATAAAAATCTTCCAGTGAAAAGTCTAGGTTTCATTTCCTTAGGTACTGATTGGTTTTACCTTCTTGCATTCAGCAGGATTCTCAAAAGTTTACTCCATAACCAAAGTTCAGAAACACTGATTTTCTAGTGCCTAGCCTTAATTACAATCCAGTTCTCATAGCCATATTTTATAACCAGGAAAACCATAACTTTGACTATTTGAACACAGGTTGATAATATGATACCTTTGCTCTTTAAAATCTTATCTAGATTTGCTGCTTCCATTTCTTCAACATATGTTTGCAAACAACTGATAGGGCTAGATAACATAATTTTATTTTATTTTTTTTTTTTATACTGAACAACAAGCCAGTTTCTGCTTTCATCTTCACTGACAGGCTCTTCAGCTCTTCCTCACTTTCGGCCAACAGAGTGGTATCCTTTCATATTTGAGGCTGTTAATATTTCTTCCTTCAGTTTTCATTACAACATTCATCTAACACAACATTTTTGCATGATATATTCAGCATATAAAATGAATAAGTAAATTGACAATATACAGCCATGTTGTACTCTTTCTCATCTATGACTCATTCTTATTCTACATACAGATTTTACTCAACACGCAAATAAAGTTATCTTTTATCCCCATTTCCCTAAGAACATGCCAATGTTTGTGCTGGTCTGCACTGGCAAAAGCATTCATGTCTTCCATAACGCCAAGGTAAATATTTGTACAAGCAAGTAGGTATGTTAAGTTTAAATGGGCTCTAATACTGATATAACGTTCTACTCTTTTCAATGTGTGTCTAGATTCTTCACTTATATGCTATCTGTCCAATCCATGCAGCCTCTGCACCTACCATGTACTTCATGGCTTGACTTCCCTACACTTGATCACAGGTACAGAAGGAGATTAAACTCATCAGTATCTATTCCCAAATTCTGAACTTTCATAGAAAATCAGGCAAATACAGCTTAATTCGTGCATCATTCCAGAGAGTCAATGTGTAGGGTCTTTTCTTTTTTCTCTGTGGCTGTACAGCAGTCGAGTTAATATATAAAAGTAAGGACACATGGGAAATGCAGGGCTTACCTTCTGCAAAAAAAAAAAAAAAAAAAAAGCTTTCAGTAGGTTTTGTTAGATAAAGTTTTCTTCAGATTACTTCATCCAGTTCAAGTTTCAATAAATTTAGACTCAATTAAATGTAAGGGAATTGCATGTTTTTTCATATTCCACTACAAAACCCAGTGTGTACCAGGTGGATTCCTCTGACTACTTATTCAAGTCCCTATTTCTCTTCTCTCATAGTGATACTTACACAAGGCTCTGGCAGCAATTTTGATGGAGTGACAATCATCTTACACTGATACATCATTCCTTGTTGCACTGTTCTGTTTGCAGCACTTCCTCTGGATCATTTACTAGAGTATGCTCAGACCAAGGAAGTGATCTAGTAAGCATTCCTGACTGCAAGGAAACTAGGCGGCAAATTTTATCAAATGCAGATAAACCCCTTGGATTAAACAAGAGTGTTAATATTAAATGTTTTTTTTTTAAATAGTTTGTATTTAATTTTCAATGTTTGTATTCTATTAGATCTCATTCGGTTATTTAGAACACATGATTTCATTGTAACTCTTTTTAAATGTGGATGTTATATATTTAACATTATTGATGAAGTTCTAAGTTATTAAAGAATGAAAGTGCTTACCAACTCATTTATTGCTGTCTTTGTTTGGCTTATTATTATTCACTGCACTCTGCCATTGTGGTTTTTGTGTTATTTAGTTAGCATTTCTGCTTTATTGGCTGTTGTTACATTTTAAACCCCCACTACCAGTTTATTTGCACATTCAAATATTGACAGCGGGAGTGCAAGAATTAAGCTGGTAATCCCAGACCATTAGTGTATATTATTAGCAGCAAATGACAACATATGCCTGTTTGTCACATATTAATCGGTAGGCCATAGTTAGATCTTGTAATTTTGACTTGTACAGGCTGTAAAACCAAAACATACAAAATAAAAGACTCAACATGGAATAAACTGGTTAAACTGAAACAAAATGTAATAAACTACTTAAACTATAAAACAGTTTTGGTCACCAGAAAGTATATAAATCAATACAACCACAAGGTAAATAAACAGAAGTTTATTTTGCACATCATCTATTTCTAGTCAGTATAGTTAGAAAATTGGAAAATGAGCTCTGTGGTGTATAGAAAATAAGTGTCACAGCAGATTAAAGATTGCAAAACCAATAACAGTTCTTATACTGGTATGTCCAAGTAGGACATAGTAATAGCCTTTCACATAGCTGAAATGCAGTTCATTAAACCTGGAGACATGCAGATAACAGCTGTAGGTGTAGAGCATGCAGCAACTCAGTTCAGATCCTCAGATGATGTTAAAATGCAAATGGAACTGTCAACGACTAGAACTAGAGTTAGAGGTAAAATGTCTTGACAACGAAACAGATTGAGTTAGTGGAAGAAGAAAAGCAGCACCAATACTGTTAGTCTTCTGTCGAAGGCATGAGAATAGCAGGGGTAAAAAAACAGTACTGTGTGCAAAGATCAGTACTATTTTTCCTCAATATAAAGAAGGGTATAAGTTTGATCGTTTGATATGTGAATTTAAAAGTGTGTGTAATCAACATCAAATTGACCAGGAGCAATATGTAAGACATTTAATCTTCAATTCCTAGGTAAGACAATCTGTGTTGTATAGAAAATAAATAATGTGGACTGTCTGAATTTGGATAAAGTTGAATAAAGTTTATTTGACTATTTTAAATGACTGTTGAAGCTTACAAGAAAAAACAATCCAGACAGCATAGAAGAAAGCAAGTGATGGTGTGCATGATGAAACTGCACAGTGATACATGCATTTTCATAGGTAGGTGAGTGGATGTCGTTATTATGCCTGAAATGCTAGGAGGCCTTATAATAAGGAAGTAAACACTCAATACTTTGCCTAAGGACATCAGAATCTGGACTGCAAATTGTGAGAGTAACTCTACTGAGGGACTGCGGAAAAAAGGGTGACCTCAGTGTAGCCAGCAGGGCACAACTACATAAGAAGGAGGTAACCAGTACAACTCATGGGTATAATGCAACCTGTGAGGACAGTCTGAACTTTCACTCCAGGTTTCACAGGTAAAAGGGAAAGTCATTGGCCCAAGACAAATTCTTGAAGCAAAATGTTTCCACATAGGGTACGTATAGTCAAAATATCATTGGTGTCATGATGGGGAACATATACCAGGCAAGTGAACTAATAAAATTATCTATGGGAGTTATTGCTTTGCTGGAGGATACCCTTTGAAACAAAACTCAAGCCATACTGCCCCATAAGGATATAAAAATTCCATTATGGACTGAAAGCCCAAAACAGTGAGGGCACTGTATATCTTTAGCCAGAAAAAAATAGTTTCTAAGATCATATACTAGATTTCTTTCTAACCATCTGCCTTTTTCTGAATATATTATTCTCACTTTCTTCTGCGAGCCTTTTACTATGTAAATATTTGCTTGAAAAAATTCTTAAACATATTTATTTCAAGTAAAGAACTGCATTTTTTAAATTTGAATACTTGCGACTAATACTTTACTATCATAAAAGTTTAAGCTTTGTACTTGTGTGCCACACTGTAGTGTCTATGCCCGGAAATGAAACTGCTCAGAACTAATTATTATCATGTAAATATTTAAACACTGCCTTATTATAACAGTAAACACTAAGGTGTGCTCTTGTTTTTTTAACTAACTGGTGGCAGTGTATCTTAAAGCTTGGAATGAAGGAGTTAGTGCTGGAGAGTCACTATTTTCTTCCCTCATTCTTAAAAATATTGTGTAAATGTGTGCATGAAATAACTCCAGCCAGGTTTCAATTATTTTTGTTAAGGTTGCACTGAAATGCACTGGGCCCAATCTGAGACAGGTGTAATCCTGTGAAGTCAGTGATTTAAACTCCAATATGTAGCTATGCAGTGTGGAACATATTTGGATGTGTCAGGTGCTGGCTATTACCCAAGGCAGCAGTCCATATTTACTATATACCCTTTAGCCCAACTCTCCTTTGTATTGTGGGATTCAAAAACCATACTTTCAGTTCTGTTGCACAAATATCGATGCAGCAGTGCTGGAGATAAAACCCATAGCCCTTGTCCATTAATTATCAACTGTTGACAGCATGTGAGACTGTATGCTTGTTTATCACAGTAGGTGACATCCTGGCACTGTCATAGCCCTGAATAAAAAAGGTTCTATCTCCCCCATTTCATGTCATTTTTAGAAATCAAATAGTCTATCATTCTCTCCAACACGACTACTACTTTTCTTCTTCTTCTTCTTCTTCTTCCTAGAAGACAGAAGATACTGTTCCCTCAAGATGCACCTGCACACTATTCATGAAATGGCCACAATGTTGCCACTTCAATAACACTGTGGCCCATATTTTCAACAAAGCATACATGGGTTCCTAGCTCATGAATTACACCACTGCTGTTGAACAAATCTGTCTCAAAAGGTTGATTCTGAATACCAGTTGCAAATGCTACACATCAGAAATAATAATAAATATTGTTTATGAGGTATCTTTATAGGATGAGCATTCTGAATGACTGCTTAAAAATTATTAACCACTGACAAAGTGAAGCATTGCATTTAATCTAATAAACAATTTCTTGGGATTTTAACAACTTTATGATTTGTTTATTATGATTACAAATTACCATATGCTATTTAAGGGACACATCTATTCTGGTGTGTTTCTGATTTACCAGACAGGTTGCAGAATTAGCCCCTCAGGAAAGAATTAAGCAGTAGCATTCTCATGATTTGTGAGGACTATTGCTAAGAATTTTGAAAGGTGCATTCACAGTTAGAACCTGCATTTCATGCTACACATGTTTTTGTGCATTTTAACAATTTTCAATTTTTTGGGACTAAATATTTATCAAAGTATTTACAGGAGTGTATCTGATGAATTATCGCAATGTCATTGACAATTCTCTCTTGAAAGATGGCTTTGTTTGTCTATTACTTTGGGAGAAAGAGTTGGTTTGAAGAACATTTTCAGCCACACATCATACTCCAAACAAACATATAAGAAAGTATGGAAGAAAATTAAGACCAGTTGGTTAAAATATTCATAACATCAAATCTAATATTTTATATGTGCTGAAGACTTTCAAGAATGAGGCTTCTTAACATATTTGACTGTATTTAAAATTTAAAGAAATCACACTTTGATGGATATCTTCATTTAGTTTCTACACTGCATGGAGCCATGTTGTTGTGTCTTTCGGCTTTTCCCGGTTAGGGGTCGCCACAGTGGAACTCCGGTCCGCTAATGATTGGCAGTAGATTTTTACGTGCTGAGTTGCCAGCCCTGACGCACAACCTTCAACGAAGGTATGCCCATTCACGCATATCTCCACATAGAAGATACTCTAGCTGAGAACCGAAAAGGACAACACCTTACTGTGAGGCGACAATGCTACCGCAGCAACACCACCGCAGTGCATATTGTCATCAAATGCAGGCAATTAATTTAGATGAGATTAAATGCAGGCAGTTAATTTAGATGAGCTAGAAGAAAGAAGGAGGCAAATAAATTGAGAGGGAATTGGCAGTGAAATAATAAGAGAGACAAAAGGGGCTCAAAAGGAAGAAAGAGCATTAGAGAAGAAGATCTGGAACAGTGAGAATCGCCGCCTCTTTTAAGAGGGTCTACTTCATATGACCTACATTTCATTTGACGGAAATTCATTTGACTGAGACCAAAACACTGAAAGTTCAAAAGACTGAAAACTCATTTGACTGAAACTCATAACACTGACACATTAAAGTAAAAGGTGTATGCCCTTTTCCTCACTGTAGTGCGATCCTAGAGTTATATATAGTTGGGGGGGTGTGGGGGCAAAGCCCATCCACATTCTTTATATATTTTAAACCATACACATGGATATTTATAACTGCAATGAATAATTTTTTTGCAGAAAATAATATTTACCTAAACTATGTGGGGGGCTTTGCCCCCTACAACCCCCTAACTATATAAATATTAACTCCAGGATCACACTACAATGGGGAAAATGGCATATACCTTTTACTTTAATGTAAATTTAAACTCCATCTGCTAATGATTGGCAGTAGATATTTATGGTACCGAGTTGCCAGCCCGATGCCCAACCTTCAACGAAGACATGCCCATTCACGCATGTCTTTCTAACACCACTCTACCACTGGGAGGACATGCAGACTCCACACAGAAGGCACTCCAGCCAAGAATCGAACAGGAGAACCTCTTGCTGTGAGGCAACAATGCTACTGCTGCACCACCACGGCTTATATATATATATATATATATATATATATATATATATATATATATATATGTGTGTGTGTATATATATATATATATGTGTGTGTGTGCGTGTGTGTGTGTGTGTGTGTGTGTGTGTGTGTGTGTGTGTGTGTGTGTGTGTGCATACAAGTATATGTTATGCCACTTTATATTTTTCTACCATTATACTGCCATTAGTCACTCAGTAACTAAATCATTTATAACCTAACTTTCACTCAAGCTCTCCACTTCTTATCCCTGAAGTGTTTTCGTAGGGTTGTGCAAGGAGAAGATTAGCTGTTTTACCTAGTCAGGCAGAATGCAGCACAGGTATGCCATTACAAAAAATCCAGATGAGTAAGACTGTAGCTGGCTTATCTGGCACCAGCTGTTGTTATCCAATCTGGCGCTCCTAGACTGTAAGCTGGAGAGAAAAAAAAGGGGAAAAAAATCCTACTGCAAGACAGCAAAAAAGTTACACTTTTAAAAACTGTTTCAAACTGCTTGCGAATACTTATACCACACTTAAAGCACTGAAGCACTTCAGCCCTGAATGTCCTGTGTCCTGACAATAACTTTATACAGTGCTTTAGCAAAGAAGATGGGGTGCAGACAAAATTAACGGGCATCATTATGGTACATTCAATAATGTGGGAAAAGAATGTTATAGTAGTTATGCAGTTACTTTTGCACTTTGTCTTTAGTGCAGTACTGTATTGAATGTCGGAGTGCAGTACTGTACTGAATGTCAAAGTGCAGTACTGTACTGAATGCTGCAACAGAAATGAAAGCTGATACTGCATTTATGACAATCGGCATCTTCCAATTATGCCCCTTAACACCTTTTGCTCTAGCCAGTTGCCCCTTCACCCCACACTAGCTACATTTCTGCAGCTCCGTGTGTTTATAATTATTTATTAAACTACAAAAGTAAGGGTATTTCCTGAAAAGCTAAGGCATTCCCATCACCAAAAAGCATATCTAATGCCACCAGTTATTTTATTCCATGCTCACTATGTTCATCACACATTTTCAAAAATTCAAACAGTCATTTAAAAACTACAACAACTGTATACTGGAATGTTTCATTGAAGCATTCTGTTACTATCTTCCAAAGTATTGAATTGCTTGCCTACCAATACTTTTTATGTTTTTATTCATTCTGGACACACATCACAGGTGAAATGCTAGGTTTAGTGCATATATGATGTAGATCCTTTGCATTCAAGCACTTGATCAAACTGGATATCAAGCACTGCTACTGAATTTGTCATATTAAGTTGGTTGTTTGTGCACTCGACTATGTACTGTCTTTGTATTTGTTGCATTGTTCTTGTATTAGCTCTCCTTCCAGCCTTTGTAATTATTTCATTTTTTTCATTATGTAGCAATAGCATAGTTGAAAGAGGACCACTGGTCTAATCTGATTCCTTTAAGTTAAACCAAAATAAAACAAGAATACAATCATATTGCAGAATAAATGGTTGTCATCACTCTAGAACCCATCAGTGGTTCTCATTCCAGTTAATGGGATGAGTTGAGCTCAAGTCTTCCCATGAGCTCTTTTACTATCCTAAGTACCCACTACTGGTGGGTGTCATTCATTGTTACCGGTCAGCACATGATTTCTGGACACCTTTTTCACATCAGATTTGTATTCCTAAGTAGAAAAACTGTAATGGTGACCTCATTTACACTGTGTTCAACATGGAATCAGCACTTATCTATCCTGAAGCAGGTCCCAAGAACAGTAGCTAAAAACTTTAACTCAGTAAGCACTGGTCTTGCAATACAGGAATTATCTGAGCAGTAGGCTGAGTAAATACAGTTACTCTTGCATGTACATATGTCACCTTAGTATTTATTTTTTTTTTCTCCAGAGCAAGCATTTTTAGTTCTCTGCACACCCTTATTTTGCCCTGTATACAGACTCTCTCTCACTGTTTCTCTATATATACATATACATATATATGGGTTCCCTTTCAATAGCTGAATTATCAAATGGGTGAATGGCATCACATCATGCCAAAAAAGCTTGAATAATGAAGAGGAGGCAGAATATCAAACAGGTCTACAGATGGCAGGATCACAGCACAACAGGGACCAGGGTATTTTCCCATTGTGGTACAATCTTGGTATTGGTATATATAATTATCAGTAGGTGTTGAGGTGCACGGGGGCTTACCTGCAAAAACAGGTGCATGTTTTTATCTTTTCCTGTTTCATATTACATTATGTGCTGATAATGTCTCTGTAATGGTATTAGAGTTGTTCTCTCTGAGAGTCCACTGAAAATGGATTACTCTCAGAGAGAAATACGTAGTCAAAAATATAAATATACACACAGACAGAGTAAAGTATCTTGTTTATCTTATACCATTTTTGCCTCCTTTACTAATGGGAGTTAGTAGCTGGAAGGTTAAGGATATGTACACTACTACATTCTGCGCTGCATTACATGATGTTTTGCCATATTTAAAAAATAGCATGACTACCATTTTGTTTTCGCGACAGTGTTCAAGCTCCATGATTACTGAATCTCATGCTCACAACCAGGTCACAACAGTATTGCCACTGTGTTGATAACATGATGCCTAGAAATAGGGAAGGTAAATAGAACAAGGAAATGGTTCTGCAACTACCATATTATTTTTCAAATGTCAGTATCACTAAATGATGATTCAGATGTGACAGGAGAAGTCCGTCATTTGGAAAACAACATGTCATAGGAACAAATGCAAAAATACAAGCAGTTTGACAGCTTGTCAGTTTTATTAACACTTGAGACATATGTCACAATGTCACAGAAGTACCCGGTCATATTACACATCTTGCAATAACTCTGCTACAAAGAAAGATGGCCAGTTATCTGACTGCCAGGAGAGCTGTACAAAACAGCAGCTTTACTCATAGCACAATTCTGCATTAAATTCAGGTCAAACAGGTGCAACAATATGTCATCTGTATTTTCACTCTAAACAGTATGACACGGTGTTTTTCCTCCATTGTGAAGCACAGCTTGCATAATGTTTCAAAAATAATATTATCAGTAACATCTGGCTAATCAGTGTCTCTTACTAAGCTGAATCCATACATATTTTGAATGCATTTTCTTCATGCCAAAGGCAGAAAACACATTGCTTAAGAAGACAAACCACTCTGTCTGTGAATTTTCTTAACCTAAAATATGCTTCTTTATTTACCCGGCTAGCAGTAGTAGTACTGGCTACATGCATATCTGGCAATATAGTGCAGTGGTTAAAACAATGAGCTCAGGGAAAAGTAACAGCATACAGATCAGTAACTGAGAGCAGTATCCTTTCTTTGCATGCTGCCTGTAATGTCTGGAACTTCATGTTCACTGTCTGGAGATGGAATGTCATTTTGCACACAGAAACTGCAGCACATTTAAAAGTACTGTAGAAGAAGAGCTACTTTAAAAGGCAGCTGTTTTTTTTTTTTTTCTCATGCTACAATAGTACACTTGAGGCCATAGTTGGGTGAAAAAAATATTTTTTTTTGTTTGTTTTCTAAGCTGTCACAGAGTTGTGTACCTTACTACCTTGAATAACCCCACCACCACCAAACTGTAATGTTTCAGAACTAACCATTCCAAAGAGAATTCCAAAATCTAGGTACAGAGTAGTGTGTGGGTATAAATAGCCTACCATGCACCATACAAAACTTAAGACTGTACATAATTCATTGTGTTTTGGAAGTATTTTACTTTCTGAAACTCACCAGACTAATTAGGAGCTTATGTCTTTTATGACAAACTACATGAACCATGATAAGTCAATTCAAAAAGGAAGACCAGGCTTTCAAGGGCAACAACAACATGCTATTTGACTAGCAACATCATTTGGGTAACTGGCATCTGAGGAAATAGTGGGATAGAACAGGTTCATTTCCAGACTGCCAAAGCACTTAATATGGTGCCTAGATGTAAAATACAGATTGTGGCTAAATCTGTTCAAGATTTTTAAAGCAGATCACTATCTCTAGTTCTATACTTTCTTAACATTGTTTATGATTCACTCACTTAATTTATGTATGACATCCTTGAACATTTCTTTCAAATTCTCAATTGTGTTTGTGCATTGTTTTTTTAACATAGTTTTATTGGTTTCACCAACAGGAAAAAGTCCATAACTGAACAGCTTAATACCACTGTATATTCCACAGCTGTTAAAAGTAAACCTCCTTCGTTAACAACTGCCATTAGACTTGCTGTGTATAGTTTATCAAGCATTAACTAAAGTTCTTGTTTGCTGAGTTTACATATTATTATAAACTTCACAAAAAACTATGTATAATTTTTTCTGGAAGAATAAATGTCCACAGAGAAAGTCCATAAACTAATGTCTCATTTCTTCATTGTCTGGTCTACTGAATTCTATCCTAAATCTATACGTAACCCAAGGTTTCCATTCTAACCTGGTAGCCGAATTTGGCTATATGAAGCTTGAAGGTTTTCCAGTAGAATCACTTCATGTAATAGAATTATTAACTGATCAATATCAGATCATTTCCAGTGATGAGTGATACACTTTTAAACCAACAACATGGTTAAAGAGAGAAACTGTTGCCTTGTTACTTTGGGAATGGATCTTGTTCTCAACAACCTAAAAGAATCCAGGTTGGGGTAGGCTGTATATGTCAGTCCCTAATACTTCTTCAAAAGTCTGAAATTCAGTTTTAAAATTGTCTAATGTTCCTGCAGGACTGCTTCTCCAACAGCTAGGGTTATAGTTAGGAAACATTCTACGCATTCTTTTTTTTTAAACAGCTTTATTGAGATAAATATTGTCAAATAAACATAAACTAGAGATATGTACATTTTTCAAAATGAGTGACATAACAAAATGAGAAAATTAAACAAATATTTTAAACTATATACAATGACATTCTCCACAAGAATAAACTATTAATAAACAAGTGCATTAAAATAAGAAGATTATAAAATAATTTGCATTACTTGTTCAATAAATCATATACTTTTTTCCCACATATTAGATTAATAAGTATTCATAGAAGACCTTGCAGTATTGGTCAAAATTTCCAAGTTACAGACTTCAAGATGTAAATTTTTGAATTCAGTTATTGAGGGTGAAGTATGAGACTTCAATTTCCTGTAATGATTTTTCTGGCAATGGATAGAATTGACCAAATCAAAGGATGATTAGATTCCCTGATACAATTAGGAACAGGTGTATTAAATATAACTAGTGATTTAGAAAGATACAAATTATTTGTAAAAATAGCTTGTAAAAATGAATTAACATCTGTCCAAAATGTATTTAATTCTATACAAACATCATGTGTGCCCAGTCTGCATTAACAACTTTGTTACATCTCCAACAACTGGTATCTTTTTTATTAAATGTACTTAAAGAAAATGGTGAAATAAAAGACCTATGCAAATAAATACCTCCATGTAAAGATTTTCCAGTTAAGGGATGTAGAGGTTACATTTGCTGACTGTAAGATATTTATTTTGTCAGAATCTGTAGGGGGATACTTATTAATTAAAGTAAAATAGGTCCAATAACTTTCTGAAGGGTTATCTAAATCAAATGTGATTGCTTTATATAAATTAGATAAAATATTTTTAGATGTAGAATTATGTTGTAAAGCTATTATCATAAATTGAAATAATTTAGGTATTGTATTTTTTGTTGTTAAAGACATAGAATCCATTTTGTTTAGAACATATTTCCTAGCTTCCTGTAAATCTAACCAAGAGAAGGAATTGTATTCATATTGATTTTTAATATGTTACTAGTTTTCAGATCATTTTTAGTCATCAATTGAAACCAGAATATTAGGGTTTTCTGTTGAAAAGAAAGCATTTTATTATAATCAGATGAAAAGATGACACCTTGTGTGAAAGCTATAGGAAAAATAATATATGTCCAGTCTTTATAAATATTGAATTTATAAATATAATTTCTAAAGGATTTCAGAAGAAGAATTATATAATTGGAGTAAATTTTTTGAGAGGAGTAAGATAAGAAATATTCTTTTAGAACCCAAATAAAGGAGTTACTTAGTATAGTTAACTTCTGAAGTTTGTTGTTATTTATAGAATTACTAATTAAGATTTCTTGGGTATTTTTCCAGTTTGCCGTATAATTATTAACTATAAATTGGTAAATAGTTTTGGCCATTGAGGAAACAGAATAGATTTTCAAATTAAGCACTGCTATACCACCTTTTTCCCAGTTTTTCATATGATTAGATATAGCTATCCTGGGTTTAATCGGGGACCATAAAAATGTGTGTATCAAGGAATTAAAATTTTTAATAATCTGATTAGGAGGAGATAATGAGATGGATTGTATAATATATAACATTTTAGGTAATAAAATCATCTTTATTATTAAAAGTTTTCATCCATGGAGAAATTAATTTTATTCCATTTTTAATAAGATTTTCTATTGCCAATAAACTCTTATTATAGTTGATTTTAATGATATATTTTATGTTTTTTGTAATTATAATACCTAAATAAAGTAGTTCATCAGATTTTGCCATATATTTACTATAAGCCGCTTGTATTTCAAATTTTTCATGACCAATTAATAAGATTTGAGTTTTATCACTTTTGAATAATAAACCAGATTTCTTTTGAAAAAGTTCAATATTACTAAAGAGAGCATGAATAGATAAATCATTATCACCAAGAGTGTTAAGAATGTCACCTGCAAACATTTGTATTTTGGAAGATTTATTGGAATTTAATTTAAATCCTTGAATATTTTCATTATCTCTTATCAAATTGGCCCATGGTTCCATAATAAGGGTAAATAATAAGGGAGATAAGGGGCAACCCTGCTTTGTTCCTTTAGTAATAGGGATTTTTGGGGAAATATTAATACCTGTTTTAATATATGATTGGCTATCCTGATATAATTGAGGGATTAAATTTATAAAGCACTTTGAAAAGTTTAATTCTTCCAGTAATATAAATAGTTCCAATTAACAGAATCAAACGCACAATGTATATCTAAACTAATTAATGTTAGATTATTATTTAGATATTTGACTGATTCTATTAGAGTTAATGTTCTTTTAATGTTATCATGAGTATTTCTATTAATTATGAATCCCATTTGGTCATCTTCAACTAAGATTGGTACAACTTTTTTTAGTCTCTCTGCAAATATTGACATAAGCATTTTATAATCAATAATTAGCAAAGAAATAGGTCTATAGGATGAACACTTAACTGTATCTTTGCTAGGTTTAAAAATAGGAGAGATATAAGTATACTTCCAAGAGGGGGGAATTAACTTATTATTTTGGGATAAATTATATACTTTATGAAGCAATTTTATAGTATCAGTTGGCAAAATGTTATATATTTCTGGGATGATTCCATCATTTCCAGGGGCTTTATTTAATTTTAAATTTTTTAATCTGGATTTGAATGTCTTTAAAGGAAATAGGTTTCATTATAGAATTAGCTTGTTTGTTTTGTTAGTCATTTTTTAGTAAATCTATCAATAAGTTTTCTAATTTCTTGATTAGAATCTATTATTTTTGATTGATGATTAATATTAATAGAAATTATCTGAATTCAGCTAGAATGTTTTGCATGTCTGAAACCATCTTTTTCTTTCTGGGGAAATATTTTCATTCATATGATTCATTTTATTTAATCTTTTGGTTTTATTAGCTAATACATTTAATGAGTTGGGATTTGTGGAAAATTTAAAAAAATGATATTTCTCTAATATAATCATGTTTTTATGGTTTAGGATTTCAATACATTTATTATTCAAAGAATTTATTCCATTTTTCTTATCTTTATTATTTAGATCTGACTCTTGATTATGTTTGAATAAATCTAATTTAAGTTGAATCTCTAATAAATGTTTATCCCAGCTTTTCCTTTTTATATGATACCAGTTATGAATTCCCCCATATAAAAAAGCTTTTAGGGCATCCCATACAAAAATTTCTGAGGAGTTATTATTATTTAGTTCTAAAATAAATTGTGTCTCCAAAGTTAAGAATTTTTCAAAACCTTTCAGTTTTGTGATATAAGCAGGAATTCTTCTTATCTGTGTATTGTAAGTTGAATTAATTGAAATTTCAAATATTATTAAATTATGGTCTGATATTGGGCAGGAAATAAACTTGGTGTTGACAAGTGAGTCAAATAAGTCATTAGACAATAAGACTCTATCTATTTGGTATTATGTCTATGAGAGAAAGAAGTATGGTTTAAAGACTCAGAATCTGCAAAGGAATGAATATCTTTCAGATGATATGATTATAGAAAATCTTTTAATGATTTGGCTGAAGCTGTAATCCTTCTTTTATTTAAAGATGTTGATTCTTTATTATCCAAAATGCAATTAAAATCCACCGCTATTATTAAGGACCCCTTGGAATGTTGTACTATGAGATCCAGATGTTGTTTTACTGTATTGATACCTATTCCTGGTATCCAATATAAATTCAGTAAAGTATAATGTTTCTTATTAAATTCAACCATGACAATACAAAACATTCCTTTATTATCTTTATATGTATTGGTAATCTTTGGGTAAGGTAAAGTATTATTCCACAGAATTGCTACCTCTCTTTTCTTCTGAAGATGTTCTGAACTAATTAATGTTGAATAAGATTCAGTATCTAATCTAAACATATCTTCTGATTTCAAATGAGTTTTTGTAAGAAAATTAATTGGGATTTGTGTAATTTAAGGTATTTGAATAGACCTTCCCTCTTATTTGAGTTATTTAATCCATTAACATTAATAAAAATACTCTTTAATGAAATCATTAAGAAGTAATATTTGTGAAAAGAGTGTATTTTGACCAAAAACATATCAAATAGTTAAATATTAAAGGAATATGAAAAAGTTTAGATTGATTACATAGTAATAGATATGAAAAATATGAGTGTATTACTAAAGTATTACTTTGTGTTGTGAAGAATGTCAAAAAAACTGCAACAAGCTTTTATAACATAAACTAGTAACATCACCCCCCATAACCTTCCTGTAGTTTAATACTCCTAATCCAAGTGACATATAATCACTCAGATTAACCCCTCGTAAAGTAACAACCTCTGATCAGCATCTGTCTAAGAGAGAATTTCCCGATCATGGTAAATCAATCTTAGGAAATCAAAATATCTAATAATTTGAAATGAATAACAAAAACATTATGCAAAAGGCAAATATGATACAGTATTTAAAGAGAATCACTTTGTAGTATAGTAGTATTAATTAATTCCTATTAACATAAATTAATCCTTCTGTTTCAATAACCTTTAAGTGAAGAAAACTTCTAACTCCAAAAAGGCTTTATACATATATCATTCTTCATTATTCTATTATCTAGTTACTATTTATCCATGAAAAAATGACATTGACTATTCTAGAAATGAATTTAAGTTATATTAGTCTCACTATGAATCTAGATATTGAAGACAAATAACTATATTTTATAGTTGATCATCATCATCTTCTTTCGGCTGTTCCCATTAGGGGTCGCCACAGTGGATCATCTGTTTCCATTTCTTCCTGTCCTCTGCATCTTGCTCTGTCACCCCAACCACCTGCATGTCCTCTCTCACCACATCCATAAACCTTATCTTAGGCCTTCCTCTTTTCTTGTTACCTGGTAGTTTCATCCTTAGCATCTTTTTCCCAATATACTCAGCAGCCCTACTCAGCACATGTCCAAACCAACGTAATCTTGCCTCTCTGGCTTTGTCTCCAAAGCTTCCAACCTGGGCTGACCCTCTAATATACTTATTCCTAGTCCTGTCCACCCTCATCACACCCAGTGCAAAACTTAACATCTTTAACTCTGCCACATCCAGCTGTAACTCCTGCCTTTTTGTCAGTGCCACTGTTTCCAGCCCATATAAGATAGCTGGTCTCACTACCCTCTTGTAGACCTTCCCTTTCACTCTTACTGGTACTCGTCTGACACAAATCACTCCTGACACTCTTCTCCACCCACTCCATCCTGCCTGTACTCTCTTCTTCACCTCTCTTCCACACTCACCATTACTCTGAACTATTGATTCCAAGTATTTAAACTCATCCACCTTCACCACCTCTACTCCTTGCATCCTCACCGTTCCTCTATCCTCCCTCTCATTCACACACATATATTCTGTCTTAGTCCTGCTGACCTTCATTCCTCTTCTCTCTAGAGCATATCTCCATCTCTCCAGGGTCTCCTCCACCTGTTCCCTACTCTTACTACAGATTACAATGTCATCTGCAAACATTATAGTCCACTGGGTCTCCTGTCTGATCTCGTCTGTTAACCTGTCCATCACCATTGCAAATAAGAAAGGGTTCAGAGCTAATCCTTGATGTAATCCCACCTCCACCTTAAATGCATCCATCAGTCCCACAGCAGACCTCACCGCTGTCACACTACCCTCGTACATATCCTGTACCACATTTACATACTTCTCTGTCACTCCCGACTTCCTCATACAATACCATAACTCCTCTCTAGACACCCTGTCATATGCTTTCTCTAAGTCTACAAACCCAGCCACTGGGGATGCACAAGCCAATGCATTTCTTTGTGCTGGTCCCAAGCTTGGATAAATGGGGAGGGTTGCGTCAGGAAGGGCATCCGACGTAAAACTTCACCAAATCATTCATGCGGACAGCAGTAAATATTTACATATCATACAGTTGATATGGTTGCAAATAAAATTAGTAAAGCAATTTATAAATATCTTTTCATATATAAGTAAGGAATTGATACATTATATATAACTAAATCGTAAAAACAAATAAATTAATATTCTAAAACTCTCATATTTTCTTAATATGATATTCTAAAGAAATAAAAGAAGAAGTTATAATTAATGATCTACTAGTGAAGGTATGGATTACTCTCATTTGTAATAACTTAAATTTATTTACTTTATTTGTATTTATGCATTAATAAAGATTTTGTAATAATAAGTGAGGTGTTAATAAAAATTATTTCTAATTGATTGCTCAAAATATAAGGAATAAATTAGTTTTCATCTCTAACATACATGTTTTATTGACAGTGTTGCTTAGACCATTTCAAATCACCAATTCAATGTGCTTATTCTTTTCTTTATTTATTTTAGTCACAGAATATTGTCTAGATTTTGAATTTATAATCATCATCATTCTATTTAACTATGCTCATCCAAACCCTAGTAATGTTATCAAACCTATTAAGTTGCTGTGAGAAAGTATTATTTTGCTGCTTATTAAAATAATTAAACTGACAATTAAATATGTATGCAAACCAGTCACAATAATTGGCACTTATGTATCTTCGCACCCACAATTCCTACTTCAGAAGTATCTCATTTCAAATCCATTCATTTGTCAATAAAAATACTGAAACTATCTAGGCAAGAGTGTTTCATTAAAATTATATTTTTCTGGGACCATGAGAATTTCTGCACATATTATATTTGTAATTGTCTTCAAAATAGTTGTGTGTTTTAATGTTAGTGTCTAATTACAAATTTTCCCACGTGAATTTCTTTCCATCACTACAGCACAGAACCTTAGTCTGTACTACTTTGAGAATAAACAAATTGCACATATCTTCAGAATAATAATGGCATGACCACTAAGCTGTATTTTTACTAGAAATGGTATTGCATGTGGTACAAAATTGCAGCTCCTATTTATAATTACTTACTCTTCACCTATGTTTGCATATATAAAAATCACTTCAATATGCCCCCTAAAAACTGTGCCTTTTCAAATGATCAGACTGTAACATTATTTGTGACATTTTCAAAGTAAGAAATACCGCCAACCTATGTAGAGAAGTCTGAATGATACTATACCTTTTCGGTACCCCTCCGTTAAACCCCCACCACTCAGCGGCTCCATCTGTGTAAGCAATGAAATGTCTGCCAGATGACAGGGAGTCAAAACTGAGAAGCAGCACAAGAACTGAGAAAAGCGTCTAGACTTTTCCAGCTGAAAAGCACCACAAACAGTTTGAAGCATACTATTATCTAGTCTTTCCTGTGAGTCAGTGAAGAAACCCATGCAACCCTATTGAAATGATCGGAGACATACCACTGGTAAGCAATTAAAAATGTTGCAGAAAGGAGAACAGGATGTGGCAATCTGTTAAACTATAGAGTTGTTGAGACACTCGCCATTATTCTTCAACAACAAAGTCCATTAGAATGGAAAACACCAACCTGGGAAGCAGGAGAACACATTCCTCAAAGCAGAACTGTGCCAGTACAAAACGACCTCCTGCACATGGGCTCCACAGCCCCTCCATTGATCAGAAAAGGAGCAAAAGAGTCAGTGCGCTGTCCAGACCCACCTCCATCACATTTAAGGCTATCACACAATCCATGAAGCAAAGTACTTTCCCCGTGTACAGTTATTCTATAGAGCCATGGCCTGCACATACGAAGCACAACAAATGTCCTCAAACACCCAAGCAAGAAATGTGTCCAAACACCTTTAAATATGTACCCTCCATACATCTGTGCTGCACAACCACCTCTGCACAAACCACATGGATCGCAAAAAAACAAGCATGGCTGAGTCACCTACAGTGATCGGCAGCATTCTGAAAAAGGGAGAACAACTCTGAAAACTCTGGCCAGACCCCTGCCACCAACCCACCCCGTCCAATTTAAGCATTCTATTTTTATTTATTTATTTAATTTTTATAAATATGTGACACAGCAGCGCTATTCTCCCCAAGATTATAAAGTTAACTCCTTTAGATCTCTAGAGTTTACAAAATTTGAATGCATTTAAATTGCCTTACACTCTCCTGTGTCCCCACTTCTTTGGTTACGTATAAATATGTAAATAACTCTCCTCCAATTTTGAAATCCACAGCAGTACCCAAAGCCGAGTGGTTTTGATATATGTGCAGCCAAGTTATTTATAGTTTTGTGTCACATTTTAGCTCTGAACCTTAATCCTATTTTTTGAGTTGAGAAGTAAAGTCATATTATGCACAAGTTGCAAAAAGCAGACCAACACGAAGCAGTAGTGGGTCCAGCAAAAAAGCACCATTTTTTCTGCCCAAATATTAAACAATCACAACCCTATGTACTTCAGTATGAAGTAACATAAATTTTCTTAAGAATTACTGACTTCAATAACTAATATCAGTATCTAAAACAGGCTGGTGATAGCTCTCCACCATAGAAAAGTTAGAAAGTAAGCCGCTTATGCAGTTCCTTCCAAACGTGGTACGATAATACACAAGTAACCATTAAATTAATTACAGGTAATAATTATTAAGCACAGATTGTTTGCATATAAGAAAGTATATCACATCACCCATTAATAGCAACAATGTCTAATCTCCATTGCTTTTTTCTCTTTTTTCTTCCCGTTAAAGCGTTCAAGTGTTCTGAAGCCTCTGACACTTTATTTCTGGTATAGGGATTTATGGTTTCCATGGCAACAATTTAGACGTAACTCAAGGGAGAAAGTCCATATTAAGAGACCGATCATGAAGTAGGTCTTGAGCTGAAACTGAGTAACTGTAGACTTTCAAATTTTCAGCGGGAAAAAATGAGTAGGAGACACTTTAACTTTAAAGCAACTCGAGCCGCTGAAGTCATTTGCAGGTGGTGAGACAACGGTTTCTGAAAGTACAGCAATCACAGAAGCCACTGTGCAGCTCACAAACCATTCCAAACCGTCTCTCTAAACCAGAGGCCAACACTGTAAAATACAATATACCCCAGTTTCAACCACAGAGAAACAGAGCAACATTACAACACACCAACAAAAAACACATAGCCACAATTAAACAAAAAAAAAGAAAAAGCAAACATTCAAAAAGTAAAGGGAAACAACAGCAGCAGCAATGTCAACCCATATAACCATACAACTCTGTACATTTCCAACAGCAACTTTTGAGCCCAACACATTCCCGGACATTACCAGCAGTAACCCTATAACACAAATTCAGTCCGGACATCGTCTTTATCCACATATCATGTTTTATATTAACTCCGGACACTACCAACAACAAAATTTATGTTAAATATAACTCTGGACGCCAATAAGAGAAAGCTTATGCAAAAAATAACTTTATATATACACTAAAATCATGTCTATAGAAACTTCCGAAGACAATATAAACTGTCTCTATCAATGCAATACTAAAGTAAATATAAGCACCAAATCATTAAGACATGTTATTAAAGAAGATATTTATCCAAAGTTGCAACATATAGATATAACTGTACTTCAATACAAATGGCAACAAACAGACTACAATAATAATTCAATTTAAACAGTAACCCATACATATCAATAATAAGAAACAACTAAATATTTGCATAATAAGCATAAAATAACAGTAAAGACTATAATTAAAAAGTATAATAAACAGTGGTAAAATCGAACCTGTTGTTCTGGTTATCAATTTCCCCAACCTTATGGGTCATTAGTATGTTTAGAACAAAAAAACTGGATTTCCATTGTGAATAGAAGCAAATAAGAGCAGGTTTTTATTTTTTTAGCTTCTTCTTATTCTCGTGGGTTTTCCAAGTTTCATTTTCGACTAATCTCTTCAAGTTAGCATTGGCCCAATCCATTTCTTGTATTTTGTCCAAAGGTTTGTTAGATTTAACAAAAATAACAGTACTGTCCAGATCTTCAAATAATTTAGATGTATCGTTGTAAAATATTTTAAGTCTTGCAGGAAACAACGGGTGACATTTTATTTGATTTTTTTTTTAGGTTCTCTTATCAAAGGTAGGAAAACTTTTCTTTTTGCAATTACCACAGGAGAATAGTCATTATTAAAACAAACTATATTATCTTTTATTTTAATTGGAGAGTTTGCCCATGCTGTGTTTAAGGCACTTTCCTTATTCATGTGAGGAAAGGAATTTTACAATCACAGATCTTGCATAATTACTTTTTTTATTTTTTGATAAACCAAAGATCTGTGTGCTCTCTCAATACCATATGAAAGAGCCTCAGGTAATTCTAGTATTTCAGGTATCCATGTAGACAAGAACTTTTCCATACTATCTCCTTCTATTTTTTCTGGCAAGCCAAAGATTCTAATATTATTACGATGTGACCTGTTTTCTAGATCTATTTTAGACAAAAGGTGAGTATTTTGCTTTAAAAGGAATTCAAGATTATGCTCACCTTCCTGGAGCCTAGAATCCATACCATTTAGGGCTGTTTCCATACCTGAAATCTGTTCTTTCTGTTGTTTTAAATCTTCATGTATAATGTTCATTTGTTTAGTACAGCTCTCTTTAAAACTATCCAATTTCAGGTCCATTTTATTTATTTTACTAGTTAGTTCTTGAATGTTAAGTAACAAAGATTGTAATTCCTTTTTGAAAGTTGTATCCTGGTGAAAAGATTTGTTGAAGCTCATCTTGTTAACTGGAGTAGTTCAGAAGATCTCTGATATTTTTTTAACAGGAATAAATAAATTAATCAAAAAGATTTTTTATACTATCCTTGTATAAAGTATAAAGTATCCTTTTATTAAAAAAATCCAGATTTCTGATAGATATATTTTCAAAATCCTGTCAGAGAAAACTGGAATAGACAGAGCTGAAGAGAACTGCTGTTACTCTGAGTGCATCTTGGCCATGCCCCACTCTACACATTCTTGTGGGTATATAAATATACATGTAGAGACACTACCAACTAAAAATATTGAATTTTCTAAACTGAGTAACTTTCTACACCATAGAGAGGTATCCTAACCAATCTCTCTCTGATATTTGAAATGATGATAAAGATTTTGAAAGCGAACAAATGGATTTTTAACATTTTAGGTAATGAACCTTTATTTACTTTTCACTTCATCCAATTTCAAGAACTTACTGTAGATGCCCAGGAAAATAATAGGGAACAAGTGTTACAACGAGGGAACACTAAAATGTGGACCTTGAAACCAGTGCCCTTACATCACAGAAGGAGGAGTGATTAGATTAGAAAATATTTTGTCTTCCACTGTAATTTTAAAAACAGGCAATTGTGCCTCTGTAGGACTAATTTAGATAAATGCTCAGGATGCTCATGTTTTCCACCAGTAAAACAGAAAGATCCCAGAGGAAGAGGGCCTATGAAAATAATTGTGACATTTGGAAGTAGAATTTTAATAATGATTTGGCCATATATGCCGAGATATGTAATGAATACAGGAAATTTAATTTTGGGATTGTTGAAAATGTAGATAGAAATCCCAGGGGTGGTGAATGGAACATTTATTAGAATATAAAAAACTCCTTTGGCAGCTAAGAAATGCTGTGACACCCCCCTGGTTTGAATGAAAGTGTTTCAATTTAACCATTGTTAAGGCTAAGAGCTCTTAAGTTTTAATATACTTAGAAGTGTGGTATGTTATAAAAAAATGTATTATTATTATTACAAGATCATTTTATTTTTAATATTGATTATATTTTAGATTGCCAGTCTTCAAATTGTGGTAGCTGTGCTTCTAGATAATCCTGTCTGGCTTCAGAGGCATCCATATGAGCTTTTATCTCTGTCCTGTCCTCCCCAAGCTACTGAAATGCATTGGTCTGTGCACCAAGGCTAGGGTTATCTCCTGGAAGTCAATTTTTTTTTTAATGTAGGAATGGAGGGTCTTCCATATGTCTTTTATTTCTTGGTTAATAGTGGTCAGTGAAATTGTGGACTGAAGATCTGAAACACCTGTATTTTGCCCTGGGATTAGCCATGTTTCCATGTGGTTCCTCCATTGTGGTGGATTTGCCTTAGATAGGTATTTTTTGTTGTTGTTGTTATTTTTTGTTTCCTCATCTAAGCATTGGCTCTTTTAGTGATCGCTGGTATTGAGGGCGGGGGTTATAACTTTCTCATTATAGCCTTAGGACAATGAGCAGGCTGCATTGTTGCCTATCAGGTCACCATACCAGAAGTCCCTTTATACATTTGGTTTTACATCTTTATTTTCATAGTCTAAACCTCTAACAATTTTAGTGGCTTTGCGAGCCAACAATGAAGATCAGACTTTCAAGAGCAAAAATAAAGAAGCCATTTGTCTAGCAACTGCTGTCCAAGTGCTCAGATTTGACAAAATAGAATAATGTATCAACCACACCCCCTCACAACAGCATAATGTATCAACCACACCTCCTCACAATAACATAACTTTCAGATTATATAAGAATGTCATTTGGTCTTGATAATGCAAAAGCAACCTTTAAAGCAGGAAAACTGCAGCAGTAAGAAAACATCAGTTTGGGACAAGAATGTGATATAAAAGAACTTAAGCAAGACGGAGTGTATAAATATTTGGGAATTGATGAAGGATCAACAATAAAGCATGAACAGGTGCAAATAAAACTTAGTAAGGAATATTTCAGAAGACTTAAATTAATTCTGAAAGCACCGTTGACATCTAGGAACAAAATTCAAGCTGTAAGCCAATTTGCTCTTATTGTCATAACTTACAGTTCTGGAGTGATTGACTGGCCCCAAAACATGTCGGATAGATTAAACAGAAAACAAGAAGGATGCTCCATGCTCAACAAATGATTTATAAAAATCACTGCATACCAAGATTATATAATCCCCGTTCCAAAGGAGGGATGGGCCTCCTTGAAATTGATTACATGTATAGATCTGCAATCATGGGACTGCACACATATCTGCTGACCTCACAAAACCCTAACACTGTGAAAGTTTTGAAACATGAGGAGAATAAATCTAAGATAACTTCCCTGCTTAGTCTAACAGAAGCATACTGGTGTTAAGCGGGAATGGAAATCAAACCAGAAGTAGATAAAAAATCAGGCAGTAACAGAATGCGCCAAAAAAACAAAAGAAAGAATATAAGGTGAAGAACCAGAAGAGAAGGCAAGAAATGTGGAAAATGCATAAATATAGTTGTGAGTATAAAAAACTTCTGGAAGAACCTCATGTTGATCAGGATCGAACAAATGAATGGTTAAGGAGTGGCAAATTCAAACCAAGAGATGAAAGGTTAATATTGGCAACCCAAGATAGTGGGCTATGTATATGTTGGATAAAGTCCATTGAACATGTGGGAGAAACAAACAAATGTAGGTTTTGTAAAACAGAATTGGAAGCAGTCGCACACCTCATTGCTGGTTGTGACATACTAATGGCAGAAGGACTGTATACTGAAAGGCATAATAATGTGGCAAAACTGTTGCACTGGGGATTGTGCAAACATTATAATATTTATAATACTGAAGTAGCTGAAGTAGCTAAAAAGCACTGGAAACATGAGCCACAAAGCATCATCGAAAATGATGGCATTTATATCACATGGGATCACCCATTACCAACAGTTCAAAAGACAGATGCAAGGAAACTGGATATAGTGGCCCATGAAAAGAAGATAAAAGTAGGATTGATCATTGAAATTGCCACACCTAGTGACTACAATGTCTTGCATTCAGAGAGACACAAAGTCATAAAATATCAGGATTTGCAGGCAGAAACAAGAGCAATGGAAGAACAATACCCAGACAGTTCCAATAGCAGTAGGCACAACGGGTCTTATAAAAATAATCTACAATCGTATTTAGATATGTTACCAATACATGTAACCCTGTATGAATTGCAGAAAAAGTCATTACTGGGTACACTGCGGGTGCTTCGAAGAGCAGTTCTGCCTGACAAAGACTGAAACAATACTAATTTCATAAACTTTAATCATACTTTGACTTAGGAACGGGGTCTATTCCCGTTATGGTATTAGAAACCCACAAGATTTGGAGAAATTAAAAATAGCATAAAGTATCAGCCACATCTCCTCACAAGAGCATAATGTATCAGCCACACCTCCTCAATCCCAGTTTCCTAAAACTATATGTAGAATAATGATTATGACCACATCCTTTCAGGACATTTAGAAGCTGGTCAGCTTTTAACAATATTACATAGTTTAATACCAGAAAATATCTTTTTATATATTCTAGTTTTAATGATTAGAAACTTCCAGCTCAGCAAAATCAACAGTGGAAGCCTGGGAGAGAAAGGTTTCAAGGCTGATATCTGCACTTTATAAAGCAAACTTTTTATAATCAATTAGAACAATATGACCATCATATTAAATGAATAGAAAAGCATAACTAAGGAAAATTATTCTATATAATGGAAATGTTTTGAAAGTTAAAATATATACAGTAATTATACAACATAAAAGATGAGACTATGTCACAATAATCCACAATTATCATATTTATCATATGGAAGTTGCACTGACTAGCATCCTATCCAGGATAAGTTTCTCTGTAAGACACTCAGTGAGTGCTGAGATAATCAGTTCCTTCCCCCTTAGAAACTAAACATAGTAAAGCTGGCAAAGTGAATGAATGAATGAATAAAATCAGTGTGTTCATAATACAAAGCCCACATAAGACAAGAACCATATAAAATATACTGGTTACCAAAGACTCACTTGACTAAATCAAAATGATTTAATCCATCTCTTTGAAGAAAAAAATGCAACATACCTTTTGCACCGGCAAGTGTTTTGTGTGTATGTGTGTGTGTGTGTGTGTGTGTGTGTGTGTGTGTGTGTGTGTGTGTGTGTGTGTGTGTGTGTGTGTGTGTGTGTGTGTGTGTGTGTGTGTGTGTGTGATTAGGTGGCTTAATAGTAAATATGGGGCTTGGTGCCACATCCTGATGTGACAAAAGTGTAGTAAGACTGACATCTAGAGGAAAACAATCGGTTACCTTTCTTGGATACTGACAAGTGCTGCTTCATCTTTTGTATAGTATTTCTGAGACTGCAGTATCTCAGAGAATTCACTTTGCTCTGAGATATGTAATCTTGGTCATCATCTTCTATTGGCTGTTCCCATTAGGGGTCGCCACAGCGGATCATCTGTTTCCATTTCTTCCTGTCCTCTGAATCTTGTTCTGTCACACCAACCACCTGCATATCCTCTCTCACCACATTCATAAACCTTATCTTAGGCCTTCCTCTTTTCCTGTTACCTGGTAGCTTCATCCTTAGCATCTTTTTCCCAATATACTCAGCATCCCTCTTCAGCACATGTTCAAACCAGCGTAATCTTGCCTCTCTGGCTTTGTCTCCAAGCCTTCCAACCTGGACTGACCCTCTAATATACTTATTCCTAATCCTGTCCACCCTTGTCACACCCAGTGCAAATCTTAACATCTTTAACACTGCCACATCCAGCTCAAACTCCTGCCTTTTTGTCAATGCCACTGTCTCCAACCCATATAACATAGCTGGTCTCACTACCCTCTTGTAGACCTTCCCTTTCACTCTTACTGGTATTCGTCTGTCACAAATTACTCCTGACACTCTTCTCCACCCACAACATCCTGCCTGTACTCTCTTCTTCACCTCTCTCCCACACTCACCATTACTCTGAACTGTTGATCCCAAGTACTTAAACTCATCCACCTTCACCACCTCTACTCCCTGCATCCTCACCATTCCTCTATCCTCCCTCTCATTCACACACATATATTCTGTCTTAGTCCTGCTGACCTTCATTCCTCTTCTCTCTAGAGCATATCTCCACCTCTCCAGGGTCTCCTCCACCTGTTCCCTACTCTCACTACAGATCACAATGTCATCTGCAAACATCATAGTCCACAGGGCCTCCTGTCTAATCTCATCTGTCAACGTGTCCATCACCACTGCAAATAATAAAAGGGCTCAGAGCTGATCCTTGATGTAACCCCATCTCCAGCTTAAACGCATCTGTCACTCCCACCGCAGACCTCACCGCTGTCACACTACCCTCATACATATCCTGTACCACTCTTACATACTTCTCTGACACTCCCAACATCCTCATACAATACCACAAATCCTCGCTAGGCACCCTGTCATATGCTTTCTCTAAGTCTACAAAAACACAATGCAACTCCTTCTGACCTTCTCTGACCTTCTCTGTACTTCTCCATCAACACTCTCAGAGCAAACATCGCATCTGTAGTGCTCTTTCCAGGCATGAAACCATACTGCTGATCACTAATCATCATGTCCCTTCTTAACCTAGCTTCCACTACTCTTTCCCATAACTTCATGCTGTGACTGATCAATGTAATCCCTCTGTAGTTACTACAGTTCTGCACATCACCCTTATTCTTAAAAATCAGTACCAAAACACTTTTTCTCCATTCCTCAGGCATCCTCTCACTTTCCAAGATTTCATTAAACAATCTGGTTAAAAACTCCACTGCCATTTCACCTAAACACCTCCATGCTTCCACAGGTATGTCATCTGGACCAACAGCCTTCCCATTCTTCATCCTCTTCATAGCTATCCTTACTTCCCCCTTGCTAATCCATTGTACTTCATGATTCACTGTCCCCACATCATCCAACCTTCTCTCCCTCTCATTCTCTTCATTCATCAACCCCTCAAATTACTCTTTCCATCTGCTCAACACACGTTTCCCTCATTATCCTTTATCACCTTTACCTGCTGCACATCTTTACTAGCTCGGTCCCTCTGTCTAGCCAATCGGTACAGGTCCTTTTCTCCCTCCTTAGTGTCCAACCTCTCATACAACTCTTCATATGCCTTATCCTTAGCCTTCGCCACCTCTCTCTTTGCCATGCACCTCATCTCCTTATACTCCTGTCTACTTTCTTAATCTCTCTGACAATCCCACTTCTTCTTTGCCAATCTCTTTCTCTGTATGCTCTCCTGTACTTCCTCATTCTACCACCATGTCTCCTTGTCATCCTTCCTCTATCCAGATGTCATACTAAGCACCTTTCTAGCCACCCCCCTTACTAGCTCTGCTGTAGTTACCCAGCTATTTGGTAACTCTTCACTGCCACCCAGTGTCTGTCTTAACTCATCCCTGAACTCCACCTCACAATTACCCTTTTTCAATTTCCACCATTTGATCCTTGGTGCTGCCCTCACACTCCTCCACCTCTTCTTGATCACCAATGTCATCCTACAAACCACCATCCTATGCTGTCTAACTACACTTTCCCTGGTCACCACTTTACAGTCTCCAATCTCCTTCAAACTGGCCCTCCTACATAAGATATAATCCACCTGGGTGCATCTTCCTCCACTCTTGTATGTCACCCTATGCCCCACCCTCTTGTTAAAATACGTATTCACCATAGCCATGTCCATCCTTTTTACAAAATCCACTACCATCTGACCTTCTGCATTCCTTTGTTTAACACCATACCTACCCATCACTTCCTCATCCCCTCTGTTCCCTTCACTAACATGTCCATTGAAATCTGCTCCAGTCACCACTCCCTCACCCTTGGCTACAGTCATTACCACTTCATCTAACTCACTCCAAAATTTATCTTTTTCATCCATCGCACACCCAACTTGTGGAGCATATGCACATTCATCATTACACCATCATTTTCCAGTTTCATAAACATCACTCTATCCGACACTCTTTTCACCTCTGTTCCTTCAGGATAACTCCTACGCCATTTCTCCTCCCATCCACACCATGATATAACAATTTGAACCCACCTCTGATACACCTAGCCTTACTCCACTTCAATCTGGTCTCTTGCACACACAATATACCAACCTTCCTTATGTCCATCTAGTACATATTCTGAGACTGCAGTGGCTCTTGGGGTATCTTGGGTCACTCATGGTATGTAAGAGTAATCTGGGTGTTACCACATAGTGCAGAGAGTCTCAGTCTAGTATTCACATTCTGGTACAGTAATCGTGTGGGTGTATACACATATGATCTGAGAGTATCTAGAGTTAAAGTATTCCCCTACTTACTTGGTATTAATCTGGGGTGTTAGTACCTATTTCTGAGACTGTGGTCTCTCAAAGTATTCCCCTTACTCTGAGGTATAGTAATCCTGGTGTTAGTACATATAAGTAGTGGGTGTGAACAGGATACAGCCCCCATGCTGAGAATGCAGGAGGGCATATTTAGTATAGCTCAAGGGTGCAGCAACTGTTAAATCATGCAGATGTTGTCTGCTACTCTATTCAGCATACACGTGGATTATTTAAACCTACCATTACTAATAAATGTAATAGAGTTCAGCTAACAGTTTCTCAAACATCAGCATGTCCTGAAATGATGGGCAAAATGGCTTACATAAAACTTTTTTTTTACTTGAAGTAAGAAAAAATAATTTATTGAATATGAAATTCAAGCTAATAAAGGCATTTTCTGAGGGCATAAATTTAAATATATATATATATATATATATATATATATATATATATATATATATTTACACACACACACACACACACACACACACACACACACACACACACACACACACACACACACACACAAAAAACACACAAACACATACAAAATACTAGCTTTTGGACTAGTTGTCTGTCATTCTGCATATTTAAATTAACTTAGTTAATTTAAATGCCACTATATTACTAGTCACATGGAATTCACAGATAAGTCAGCATTTGTTTTGTAACTTAAAACTTTTTTTAATTTTTTTCTTATATTTAAGTAAGGTACAGTAGAATTTAAACATGCCTGCTAAAGCAAATGTGTACTACATTGTCTGAAAGCTAGCATTAAGCATGCCTTGCTGTTTTATTAAGTTTTATAGATATGTAGAGTTTACAAGAACATTTAAAATATTAAATGTTGTTTGAGGCCTGTTTCATTTCCTGAACTAATTTTTGTTGTAAGACTGTGTTTGTAGGCACACATACCCAATTTGTACAACTTATTACAATCTCACATAAAGTCAAATAAGAGATTAATACTCATAATAAACAGATAAAATAGGTACAGAAGAAAATAAAGATTAAAAGATATATATTTGTTAACCAGGATGTCCACCAATTAAAGTTTATTTTCAATGCAGGTCTGAAGAAAAAAGTTCCTCAGACAGTATAGCCTGAGTTAACATGTAGCATTAAAATCAGTGACTATAGGGATATTTATATTTGATGAAGTGGCTTAGTCTAATGAAGTGGCTTAGTCCACGAAAGCACTCACCTTTGTCTTGTGTAGGATAAATTGCTTTTATTTTTCTACAGCCGTGGCCTGTTGCTTCCTTTGGTTGTTTTACATGATATTTATATTTATATTTATTTAATCTTTATTGGAGTAGTTTACTGATCCATATGGACCATTTTCAGATGCAGCAGGGAGAATTACAAAATTGATAATAAATGTATGAAATAATACAAACATGAAAGACAAAAACAGATAAAAGATAAATATCTGAAGACGGAGGCAACAATGTAATGTTTACAATATCAGAAGATGGTTAGGAATGTAAATGCAGTATGTACAGTTTTTACATCCTCACTTTAATCCTACCTTTTCTTGTTTACATTAGGTTAATTAAATAACCAAGAGATAGAGACAGCAGGAGAAAAGAGGAATAAAGCAGAAGGGTAATGCGGAATGAAAAAGCAGAATAGAGCAGGGGATAGTACCACAAGACTGTGTGTGAGGAGGTTAATGTAGGCCAGATATGCAGCTAAGAGTATGCGGATTGGTTTGAAGGGAAAGAACTTGGGATTGCTATCATGTGTTGTCTTCATGGAACCAAGTAATGAAACTACAAATGTGATTTGCTGTTGTCTGCAGGAAGGATATATGCTTTGATGCTTTAGCAATGATAAGAAGATATATTCTGGTTTAGTCTTTAATACTCCTTTCCCAGTGGCAATTCTGTCTTATAGGAAGAGAAAGGAGAGATGCTTCCTGCCCAGAATATAGTATCCTAAAGCAAGTGATTTTTTTAAATGTGATAGTAAGGAAAAAGCACAGGATATGGGTGAAACTCAACACAGAATTACACACACAATGGCTTTGTGTCCAGAAACATAGTGCTATATTCATCCCTCATATTTCTAGTAGAAATGGTAAGGGAAAACCTAGAGCAGGTACATATTAACACAGTATATAGAGAGTGGACATGAGAGGTAGTAAGAAAGTGAGGTGCAGAGTGAGAAGGAAGGGGGAAATAGAAAGAAGAGATGGCAAAGTTGGCAGAGTACTAGATTGAGATGATGGAATCATATATCAGGAAAATGATGAGGGATACACAGAAGAATAAATAAAGTGATGGAAGGAAGAAAATGAAGGAATGAAAAAATATGGAGACAATTCAGTGTGAAAGCTGAAGGTAAAACATGTGAGATAATGCTAGGGCTAGGGAATATAAGGCATAGTCATTCTATGGATGGAATGAATTATGGTCATTCAATTACTCATTCTCTAATATCTGCTTTATCTACTTCAGGGTTACAGAAGCACCACGGCCTAACCCAGCATTTAATGGACATAAGGCAGAGAAAGAAATCCTGGGCAGGGTGCCAGTCATAGGTTCATAGGTAGGTACTACGCTATCTGCCCGAAGGCATTTATAAGCCTAGCCAAAATGTGTTGGCTTTCGCCGCCCCCTTAGATTAGTTCCCTGTGCCTCTGTCCAACAGAGCCATTGAAGTGATCCCTGGGGTAAATTTTCTGTTTCCCATCCACTCATCAAGGTTTCTCTTGAAGAGGGTTAGCGAGGAGCTCTGCCTAATGTAGATTGGAATCTTGTTCCAGAGCATGGGAAGTCTCTGGGACAGGAATCTATCCCTCCAGCACGTCCTATTTATTGTTGTGGTGAGGTTTAGATCCCTGGAGTGTGTGGCTCGAGGGGATATGGTTTTCTTTAGGTGGAGCATGTCCATCAATTCTGGGTTGGACATGGCCTTGTATGTCAGGCAGAGATCACCTCTGAGTAGGCGGTATGCAACTGAGTACAGCTGGAGTTTCTTCTGTCGTGCTGCATAGGGCATCTGCTTTAGGCCAGTGATCCTCTTGGTGATGTACGTCAGTGGTCTTTCCAGGTGTTGCAGGTGTCTTGTAAGGTACATCCCAAATGGGGCATTGTACTCTATGAAGGTCTGATGAGTGATGCATAGAGGGGCCCAATGACCGCGTTCAATCTGGATGAAAACCCTTTTGTGATTAAGTGGGCCACATAGAAGGATTTTCTAACCACTTTGGCAATGTGATTATCAAAGGAGAGGTTACTATCTACTTGGGTCTCCACATCCCTTATTATGGCTTCCGTATTTAGGGGGCTACCACCTATGTGGTAGTTTGTGGATATTTTTTTTTCCAAAGGAGATGACTATGCACTTTTTGGCATTTAGCTTGAGGCCATGGTTTTGACACCAAGTATCTGTCTCAGTGAGACCCTTTTGGAGGATGTCTGTGTCAGTTGGAGAGTCAATTATAGCCCCTAGTTTGCAGTTGTCTACGAACTTGGTCAGCCATAGTCCTGTGCTTGCCTGCGCCTCTGAGAAGTATATGCCGAACAGGAGGGTTCCTAGGACTGAGCCCTGGGGAACGCCACTTGTAACCGGTTTAAAGTCAGACCTAGCTCCCGCAACTCTTACCATGTGGGTTCTGTCCATGAGCCAGTTAGCAACCCATCTCATGATGTAGGGGCTTATGTTCAGACTGGTGAGCTTGTCTATAATACCTGAGTGGAGAATGGTGTCAAAGGCCATTGTGAGATCTAGGTAGGCTGTGTGGACCACATTTCCTTCATTTACAGCCTTGGTAACTGTCTCAAAAAAGTCCACCAGGTTTAGGAGGCATGATCTGACCTTAACAAAGCCGAACTGGGTAGGGTCCAGTGTTTGGAGTTTTCCAATGTCTCTGTTAATGAGATTCATGATGATATGCTCCATAGCTTTGCAGACCAAGCTAGTCAGGCAATAGTTCCCGGGGTCCGTTGTGGCTCCACCTTTGTGGAGCGGAATAACCATTGCTGTGCACCACTCTGTGGGCACATAGCCTGTGGAGAGGCTGAGTTTGAACAGTGTGTTTAGGTGAGGGGTTAGTTCGTCTTTGAGCTTGTGTAGGATGCAACCTGGGACACCATCCGGTCCCATTGATGCTGTGTTTTTGGCTTTGGAGAGGGCTGTTTTAACCTGAGTGTCTGTGATTTCAGGGGCACTACATTCTTCTGGTATAGTTATGGGCCCTTTTGGGGGTGAAGTTTGCACTGAACCTGTCTGCCAGGATGTTGGCTATATCGGTTGGTTCAGTGTATTTTGTGCCATTCTGCACTAACTCCAAGCAGATCTGAGAATTGCCACTTAGATTCTTGACACAGCTAAAGAATGCCTTGTGGTTATCTTTGGAGTCCATGCCAATTTTTCTTTTGAAGCTAGCCTTGGATGATTTTATGAGGGAATGTAGTTTCTTGCTGATACTGAGCAGGGATGTCTTCCCTTCTTGGGATTTTACTCTTTTCTGTACTAGTTTCCTCCTTCTATTGTATAGTTTGTTTATTTCAGGGGTCCACCAGACTGGTTTCCTTTTCTCGGAGAAATGAGTCTTGGTTTTGTTTGGGATAGCATGATCCATGCATTCTTGTAGGTGGCTGTAGAGTGCATCAGTAAAGAATTTTGCAGCTTGGACAGCGTTATCCTTTAGCATGGGGGATTTAAGACTTCCCACCTCGGTCTTAAGTAACATGAAGTTTGCTTTTGAAAAAAATTTCACTGAGGTTTCTTTGACCGGGGGTGGTGGTGGAATGTGGATATCAAGCGTGATTAGTTTATGGTCAGATCTAACCAGCGATGGGTTGACCTCCAGTGTGGAACACCGGTCTCCCATGTTGGTGATGACCAGGTCCAATATGTTGCCACCTCTGGTGGGGGTGTTGACTAATTGATCCAGGGCATTTCAGTTTATAAATTCTAGGAAATGTTGGGCAAGGGAGTTTGTACTTGAGCAGTTCTCCCATTTAATGTTTAGGTAATTGAAATCACCCAATATCAGGGTATTTGGTAGGACCTTTATGTTTCCCAGTGTTTCCAGGAATGCAGAGTGGGGGTCCTGGGACATGGTGGGTGATCTGCAGCAAGCTATAATTTGAATAGCAGTTTTGCCCGTTGTTAGTTGCATGTGGATGATCTCTGAAGCATCGTGCTGTGCCACTAACCTGGAGGTGTGGGTATCCTTGATGAATATGGGTACTCCCCCACCTTTTGTATTTCGGTCAGGATTTTGTGGCCGAAATGTATGGTATGAGTTGTAGCCTGGTAGTGCTGGGGTGCTCTCTGGAGCCTTAAACCAGGTTTCTGTTACTGCACATATATCAATTTTCTCCATACTGAGGAGTGCCTTGAGTGCATGCATTTTGAGGTTTAGACTTCTGGCATTGAGTAGCATTACCCTCAGTTTTTTGTTACTTGTGCTATTTACGGCAGTGGGTTTGTCTTTTGAGCCTTGCCTAAAAAAGGCACTATGGGTGTGGCAAGAGCCTTGGCCAGTATTCAAAAGCCTAAGGGTGACAGGTGCAAGCCATCTCTAGCGAAGCAGTGTGGCTTGTCGAGCATGTCATCCCAGGCTGACAGACACTGAATCCCCTTTGAATGACACCAGAAGCTTAGCCAATTGTTGAAAGTGATAATTTTTTCTCTATACCGTGGTATCATTCTTGGTGAGGGCAGGATGCTACTCAGGGTCAGGGTCATACCGGCCTGGGCTACATGATCAGAGAGCTCCTCCATGTCTCTTTTCATGTAGTCCAGGGAGGTATGGCTCAGGTCATTCACACCAACATAAACAATGACAGAGTCATATTTGTACTTGTTCTGGAGTGACCTGAGTGCTTGTGTTATGTGGCGGATCCTGGCACCCGACAGGCAGCTAACAGTAACCTTCTCCTTGTTCAGCCTAGTGAGTGGGACATCAGTGTGCCTGACTGTAGAGTCACCTATTACTAGTGTGTTGGGTATGTTATTTTGCCTTAAGAGCTGTGATTGTGTGGCACACTGGTTTTGTAAGGTATGTGTTTCATGGTTTGTGCTGGGGGGGGGTGGAGGTTGCTTTGATGTCTGTTTTGGAGGTCTCTGTTGCTTTTGCAGATTTTTATTTAGAACCTCCAAGTATGTTTCCATGTATTTATGTGTGTTTTTTGCCAGTGCTGGTTTCCTAGGTCTGTGTGAGACTGGTGGTGTGATGCAAGTAATTCCCTTCTCCTCTTGACTACCTGGTCCAGTCTTGGGTTGAGAGAGCTTAGCCTACAGTTTGGCTGTATAATTGCATCTCTTGCATGTATTAGTGTTTGGTGGAAGGAGGAGAGGGTTGTCTGTGTACATGAGGCAATTGTAACATTGCCTCAAAATGCCCAGATTCACCAGTTGGACCAGGGAGTACACCTGAAACTGCCCTTTGGACATGCCTGGATAGGTACAGTGAACTGTTTTATTGATTGACTGGTAAGGTCGAATAGAGAGCCTTGTCCTTCTCTACAGTATAGGGGGCCTAGTGCTAAGGTTTATTAGTGCTTGCTATGAGTTTTGAGCAAGTGCCAGGATGAGAAGTGAACGGTTTGAGTGCTTAAGTTAAAGTTTGTCTAGTTCCAAGGGAAAAATTAAAGGGTAGACTTTGTCGAGCCAGGAATAGTTATACCCTAGCTAACCAGCGCTGCCCGGCGCGCAAAACCACGCAGGTTTTATAGCAGGGAAATGAAAGAGATAGAAATAAGCCCAAAATGGCCAATATACTACTCATTTCTGGGCTGAAACCACTCCTCCAGGGACAGATAGGCTGCTCAAAGCTCCCTATCTCACACTGAACAGAGAAACTTCCTTCTATCCAAGTAAGGTATGGGCAAACACAGAAACTTGTAACACAGCCCTGAATTCAGCACTAACCTGAAAACCGGACTATACTAGCTTAGAAAGGCAGGAAAACAAGTATATATATATATATATATATATATATATATATATATATATATATATTTTTTTTTTTTTTTTTTTCAGAAAATAAAGCAGATACAATAAAAAAACACTTTAAATGCATAGAAATTGCTATCACACTTGAGTGTGTAGCCTACAACAGTTAAACAGGTAATTTAAACACAAAAACAACTTTGTTAAAGTGCAGGCAGTAAAATAAGTACAATATGTAGCTGAAACAAGCTTTTTAAATCACAGAAACTCTGGAAAATAGGCGTTTTAGGCGGAATTAGCTAGATGCAGCAAAAAAAAAATGCAGAAAAATTATACTTAATCACTCCAAAGTCTCTCTTTTGTCTCTCTGCTGCTGTAGAACTCTGCATTCAGTCAATAATGCCAGAAATTTATACTTTTTAATATTCAGAAAATGCATGATGACATCAAATTTGTTGATCTATCAACTTTTTGAGTGAATAAGAATAATATTTAAAAACAGTCCCTGATTTTGGGCCTTTGCTCCACATTATTTCTGACTTTGTCCAGAATTCTTGAGCAAAAATGCTGAGAGGTATGTATGTCATTGTGCAGTTACTTTTGGTTTTGCTTAAAAAGATGCATCAACAGACTCAAGGCCATAGTGTGGACTGTGCCACTTCAAGACACAGATAAGAAAGGAATTAAAGCATCTTTTGAGGAAAACTAAAATAGCTATATAAAGTGTCTAAGAATATTTCAAAGACCCATTACCTCATTAGCTTCTAAAAGTATGAGAGATTTCCCATCCTTCTTGTCCTTTTAGAAAACTTCAGAGTAATCCATGACATATTTTTAAAGGTGTGAGACTCTATGATTATTCCAGATACTATTATATTTCAGTAACATAACAGATGAAGTTAAGAAAACAGCTAACCATTGAAATGTCTTTCATAATTGCAAGAGCTGACATGCCAGAAAACATAAACCAAAATGCAGGAGTGGAGCAAATACTGAATATTTCTCTTCTCCTTTAAATGTATTTGTTACTGGGGACCAAGCAGCCTGCACCTCCCATGTGTGGAACCCCCAAAACTTTTATATGCTAACTACAAGATCACCATACCTCAAAATATTCTGAGAAATTGTCATTTTGGACTCAGTACATGCAAGTCAATTTTTAAGCCATTCAGTCTCACTGTTATGGGACTAACTAAAGTGAGTCCCAACTTTTCAAATGGTTACCTGACAAAACACTTAAAGTTGTAACGGAGTATAAGATTTCTTAGAGAACATACAGTAAGAGTTCTATGGGATTTTTGTTAAGTCCAACCTAAAAAAAAAAAAATGTAAAATTAAATGAAAGAGTAAATAAAGTAAAAAAATAAATGAAAGGTCAAAATAATATAAGTCCAGTACTGATAATCCAAAAATAAGCAGAACGATAAAATGAATAGGAATTAAATAATATCAGGTTAGTTTTAATCAAATATATTTTTCAGAAGCATAAACAATAAAAAACAAGGCTGCTGATTTGGTAATTATACAAAAGGGGTTTAAATTTAAATATACAAAAAGAATGAAATGGACTGGAAGAACTGATGATTTAATTTACAGGCGTTTAATAAAATGGGAGGATATGGATATTATCAGAGGGAAGATAGGAAGCCCCCCATCACTTGAAGGGGCCACCTACCATGGAAGCTGATATGAGAATCATGAATATCCAGAATGAGTTTTGATCACAAACAGAATGTTTGTATATTTTTTTTACTTACTTTTCCTATTTTTTATGCTAGAGTTTTGGTGCAGTGTTTGATATTTTGCATGTTTTATACTGTCTTTGTCTTATATCAGGATCATTAAGGGACATAGCTTATAAGTTCGCTTATCAAGTTAAGAGAATAATTAAGAGTCTACCTTAAAATCCTACCCTGTTACTAATTAACCACACAAGGACCATGGTACACAGGATGCTGTGGTGCCTTACAACAGGTGTAATTTTTGCCTGATCCTGTGTTTGTTCAACACGTGTTTGTTCACACACATGGCTCACACACACAGGGGGATGTGGGACAAGGGGTAGTGTGATGTCCCACAGACTCCCATTGCATCATGTCTGGCCTACTATGTAGGCAAGACGAACCGACATTGAGAGACAACCGGATATTGAGAGTAAAGGACAAGTAAGACACAGGGCGCACCACAATGCAAGGCAATTGACACAAGTAGAGAGCAAGAGCATCAGTGGATCTTTTAGATCTTATAGGAAATTATTTGGAGAGGAGACAACAGAGACACCTAGAAACTACAGAGAAATTTCAGAAATATTGATATTTTATGATGATCTGAAATGATTCAGGGCTGATAAATCATGGTTAAATAGATTTAGTCATCCAGCGAATTACTGAGGAAGAGAGATTAGAGACAAGAGATATAGTGCTATATTATTTTTTTTATTATTTTATTATTTTTTTTTTTATTTTTATTTTTTGTATCTCATTGATTAGATTTTATTATCAATACTTATTATTTTTTTATATGTATGTATTATGAATATTATTTTAAATATTATTTTAATGGATTCTTGAAATAAATAAAGTATTTTTTTGTGACTTTCTTCCTTTTTTATTTTTTTTTCAGCATTTAAATCAGCATTTTTTATAAGGTCTGTTATACTATCTGAAGAAGAAAGTTTTTCTGCGCCCACCTGTTTTATATTAAAAAAATTTTTTTTTACTACGTGCTCTTTTTATTTATCAGTTCTGGACTTGGAGAACCTTTTGAGTTTGGTATTATTAGAACCCTTCATTGCTTTGCTCAGTGGTTACAGATTTTACTTTAAAAAAAAAAAAAGTTAGCTTTATTTATTAATTTAAGTTATTTGGTTATCTGGACAAACTGGTTACTTTGTCTTTGTACTCAGTATCTTACTGACTCCTCTGTGATGATTTGACATGAAAGATCTGTCCTGCCGTGATCATCTTTTCTTCACAGAACAAATGATTCCTCAATTTCATGATTAAGGGACATTAAACACTCATCAATAAATAAATAAGACGATGGCATGACAGATTCATATCCCAATATATCCCTCACTTCTATGGAAAAAAATCACTGCATATCAAGCAGCATAGTATTCTAGCCACCTTTAATGTAAACCTCAATAATCAAATGGGCAGCCTCAAATTCTCCCCTGGTCTATCTTGTGTTCTCTTCTTTGGGACTAAAGGGAACGTTTGAATATAATTTACTGCCTAAGTCTGTAATGAGAAGAAGGAATAAAATCATTCAGCAGTGGACCAGGGATACAAACAAGACAGAAAACATATAAGAGAACAATATCCAGAATAGGCTGAGGTAACTGAAAACATATATACAAATATGTAATGACATAAAAAATCAGAAAGCTACAAATGCACTAGTTAAACATATTGTAGTCAAGGGCTATGAACATCGTTTTAGATTCTTGGTCCTAAGCCTGTCAAAAATTAACATCAGGGAGGGTGATCTCAGTAACAGAACTGAATATATTTAGTTACATTGGATTATTGACTTTAAGGCTTATACTGCCCCTGATCTGAATAACCATGTTTCTTTAAAACCAGTTCTTAAGAGCAGACCTTTGTTTCACTGATTTTGTATTGGGTCTTTTTACTGATTCGGATTTAATTACTGTGACCTGATTTGTTCTGGCTTATTTAAATACTGTTGTTTTTATGTGCTGATTGTATATGGTCTGAAGAAGCAGGTGAACCATGAAAGCGCTTACCATTTTTATAATAAATTATCTGTTTTTATAGCTTTTTCATGTATATTTTTTCAGTTACCTTAGGCTATTCTGGATATTGTTCTCTTATATAAGTTTGTAATGAATTGTAGATTGATTGCTTAGTACTTGCATATGAACCTAAACTGTGAACGTGTTCTTACATAGGCGTTATCAACATGAAATTTCTACTGCTTATTATAACTGTAGTAACAAGCCTACAAATTAACTTTTCAGTAAATGAGCTGCAGCTCTATTAATGCATACGTACACTATTAATAGATTTAAAACAGAACAAGATCAATTACCTGTGAACTGTGTTACTCAATACAATCTTTTGGCACAAGTGTTAATATTATACAGCAATGCTTGCCGTTCTTTCAGGAATAATTTTCTAAACAATAATATCTGTAAGCATTATTTGGTTAATATAAGAGGGGTAAGAAAACTTGTGAATTGTTTTATAATGCAGTAATTTTATTTGTTCAATTATGAGCACATCTCCTCAGTACCACATAGGGGCACTTCACTGTGGTATCTACATTTGTAAGTACATTATCATGAATTCTGATATTAATTATGGTTAACAAAAGTCTTCTCCTATCTATTGTTATACCTGTAATACTGATTGTGCTGACCTATGCCTTGATGTATTTATTCAGACTTTTCATGTTGATGTCACTACTAGAAGAATTTAAAGTAAAACTCCAAAAACACCTAAAAATAAAACAATAAGATAAAAGTCTAATTATTTTAATGAAGTACATTCTGGCATTGCTCAAGCTTTGTACTGTTATATATATTAGAACAGGTGATACCTAATATTAGAGGTGGTGTTCAGTTGAAAGACTTGCTGTTGTGTAAAAGGTCCATTTTTTTAAATATTTAATTCCCAAGAATTTGCTTTCATTTTTATTGGCTGTTTTAATACTTTGTAGTATTTATACCTTATTACTTTTTGTGCTTTTAAACTATTCTGAAGACTTGTGTTTAGTATCCACAGATCTTAGTACTTTTTATTTTTGAAGCGAGTGGTTCTAGTTTATTCCAGGTTTTTTTTTTTTTGTATTGTCATTTAGTTAAAACCATGAAAATGATCAGAATCATTATTGTCATTTAGTCAGAACCATGAAAGTGATCTGAGTCATATAATGTGGAGATTTCGAAAACTTAAAGCCCTTTTGAGAATCCATTTGGACAGAGGCAACAGAGGCAGAAGTGAAAGTGATTATTAAGCTTACTATGGAGTACAAATATAATTCTCAACTGTCTTGATTTTTGCAGACTGTCCAGATTTTTGCCTCATATTTTCGGTCTGTTCCTCTTAAAATGTGTGTTTTTCTGGGAAATTACAAAGGACTTAATTCACTAAATAATGACAAACATTTCAGTTTGAGACTTCACATCCTTCAGAAAATACAAGCTAACAGAAATCTTGTTGTTCCAGAATTTTCTAAGTTTCTAAGATCAATATTTAAATCTTTAAATATTTAATATTTAAAATCCCCCCCTCCACACACACACACACACACACACACACACACACACACACACACACACACACACACACACACACACTATTTTAGGCTTTGCCCAGATAGCCTTCAGGCAGTCAGAAATTTGAAGCAAATAACAGATATCATCTAGTCCATATTGCATATTCAGACACCTGATAAGTATTCCATGATCCACAGTATCAAAGGCCACAGATGAAGTAGGAGCAGAATATAATATTGTCCCTGATCCTGTACCATCACATAGTCATTACCTACTCTAATGAGCATAGCCGCCATGCTTTTTCTGAATTTCAACTGTGCATATACAACTTTTTCAATAACATTTCCAATAAATGGAAGTTTTGAGATAGGATGAATATTGTCTAACAAATTCACATTCAAAGATGTTTTCTTTAAAAATTCACTGTTCGTGCTGACAACAAAAAAATGTTTTTGCCAGTGAGGGATTCACTAACAGCCAGTTAATATTCACAAGACATAGGCTACTATTTTCAGGAAAAACTAGACATGCTGGATTGTTAAATAGCTTACTCAGGCTATAAAGTGATAAAGGTGTGGAGATCAAACCCTGATCAAACTAAAGTGTGCAAGATATAAACCATTCGCAGACAACTGCTTTAATGACTGAGTTATGTGATTAAAGACAGAAACTTGTATTTGGAGTTAGCAAGCTAATTATGTAAAAGTGGTAAACTAAGGTGGATGTAAATCGGGCCTTATATACAGAAGGTATACTGGGATGTGAATGAGCCCTTTATTTCATTTTTTATATTATTTTCTGATGCAACTTTGTTCCTCCATAGTCTCCAAACAGACATTGACCTGACTCTCCTGGCTAATTCCATTTACCAAAACCTTATCCCTACCACAATTTCATTCTCATTCTGTTATGTGTTACAGCAATTCCATTCTCACTCTGTTATGTGTTACAGCAATTTCATTCTCATTCTATGTGTTTCTTTGTTCTGATAAGAATCTTTAGATCCTCTCACAGCCAAGTTGAGTCAACTTCTCCTCAAACTGCTAATTTCAATTTTAAAACTAAAAGCTGAACATTAAAAAAAGACCCACAACTAAATATATCTGGAGCATCTGTTGAACTACTGAATAAAACAATATCCTCAAGTACTCTGTCCACTAGTGGGAAAAAAGCAGTTTTCAAGAATTGCTACCATGTGTGTAGTTGCCACCATTCTCTCACAACATCATAATTCCAGGATATCAATGAAACCTGCAAGATGTGAAAGGGCATGTACCCCAACCAGAAGGCGACCAGGTGATTTATGGAGGTGGTACCTTGTATAAAGTGTTAAAACATGGAGCTGATAGTTTCATTTTAAATACTGAAATGGGTGGGGAACAGGCACAGCACAGGAAGAAAGACAAAAAAAAAAAACAAAGACTATTTAATACACAACCTTTTTTATTTTTATTTTTGAGTATAATGCATGGTGCCCCATAGCCCTCTGCAAGCTGGTGCCAGGGATAGACCCCTGTCCATACTGCCCTTATTATTGCTCGGCTGGAAGTGATTAGATACCTTTGGAATTCTGGTTATTGATTATTTTACTGTACTACCTGTTAATTTTCCCTGGTTTTATGTCTAAAATCTCTGAATAGAGCACACCAAGTTTAAAAAATGATTATTCCGTATGTTTAAATACAGCCCTTACAACCCAAGTTCCTTAATGGAAAACTTAAAATAGTTACCACTCTAAAATGAGTATAAACAGGTGACACTAAAAGCATTATTATGAATTTCTAAAGAAGGCAGGGCCCTGTAGTATGGAAACATTACTGAAACCCAGCAATACATCTCATTCCATCCAATGGAGATCTAGAAATGTGCACTGTAACTTTTAATGGGTGGAGCCTAAGCTTTTTGATAAAATCAAATTATGTCATCATATTTCAAGTAAAAGTTTGTACCTCTGGAATCAGAGGGGTTACTAAAGAAATGAAATGCCAAGCTTTTCAGCACAAAAAAAAATTATGTTTATAGTGGTAATATTCTTTAGGTTCTAAGTCATAAAATGGATTTTAAAAATTCACTGTAAATACAGTAACTATTAAGTTTATTAAATTTTTAAACAATTTAAAATATTTCAGCAACCACTCATGTAACACACATGCTGTCAGCATTTTTTTATCCAGATGACAACTTTCATATGAGGCTAAGTAGGTCTGTCTGTGCCGCTTTGTTATTGAGGGATTAAAAGAAATATAACATTTATGACAATATAAATAAATATTATATAATTGATAACTCTTTACCTGCACTAGACAGAGGCCAACTACTGGTATAATTGCATTATCCATCATGTAACCTTTAAGATTAAATCTTACAATAACTTGTATGCAGCATGATTTGTAATTATTAATGTAAACATGAACAGGCAATATTAGACACTTATAGGTCTCGGTAGGATGTAACCAGAGAAATGCCAAGAGGCGTCACTAGGTTTTAATGATATTTTGCTTTACTTTGCTTTATTATCTTAATGTGTTATTTACATATGCATTTAACCTCCTGCAGGGCTGCACCTAAAATTTCCCACATTTTGCAAACAAATGTAACCATTTCTTTATTATACATTCCCTTATTTTCTCTAACATACTAAGTCTTTGTGATATTTCTTCCATCACAATATCAAAACATTTTGCCATTGCAATCTTATAAAATTCCTTGGCATGTATTTAACCTTTTTTCTACTGACCCTTCTTCCATATCCATTTCTGACCAACCTCTCTGAGGATCAGACATCCAACCAGTCTTCAAAGCTTTAGGGTGTCATATACATGCCTGTACAACCACTGCAGCTCATAGGCAAGCTGGTATAACAGCAGACATATGGATACTAAAATTCAGAACTTTCTTGCCTTAAAATAAAAGGGCTGGAGTCTTGCTTAAAAAAATGTACCATACAGGGGCATTCCCTTCTATGATATTGAAAAGACATCGGTGTTCCTGGCCTTTCTGCAAAAACCCTGGAACAGAACTTCTTTAACTGCCTGTTGTGAATGGAAGCAAACATTTCTACTTAAGTAGTTCTCCATAGGTGGATTATTTCCTGAAAAACCATGTGATGTAACTTTCATTCATGGGGTGGTCTGCACTGGTCCTGATTAGCTTGTCTAACACAAAAGTCTTCTCTGATGGAATATATGTGAACGTGTGTGTGTGTGTGTGTGTGTGTGTGTGTGTGTGTGTGTATCTATATATATATATATATATATATACACACACACACACACACACACATGACTGAAATTTAATTTGACTGACTTTCATTTGACCGAGACCAAAATACCTCATTTTCAAAATACTGAAAACTCACTTGACTGAAATTCATAATACTGAAACCTTATAACGCAAAATTTCAAAATACTAACTTGTAAACCATAGCTTTGCACACTTATGACACCAATAACTAACTCTTTCCAGAACTTAAAAACTATTTTACTTACCCTGTTAACAGAAACCTGACAATATAAAACCAAACTAGGTGGGGGGCTATGCCCCCCACACCACCTAATGTGGAAGCTGTGCCCCTGACACCCCCATAACTATATATACTAACCCCAGAATCGCACTACAGTTGGGAAAAGGGCATACACCTTTAAATTACCTTACAGTAGTAAACACGCTGCCACTACTGCTGGGAATGCACAAAACATCCACTATATTTATATGGAAAGAGTTAGTTAGTTATATGGCCTCCAGCTTCCCACTACTATCCCCCCCTGTTCTGCTAACATGTACATGCACACCATACCTATACTCACTGCATGCACACTCCTCGCATACATCACATCTTACCAGACCTCCACCATTCCCCCACTCAACCACTACCAGTGTACTACAACACTCACTACCACTCATATCTCATCCCTACTCTACTACTCTCCCACCAGCTCAAAAACCTTCCCTATGCACCCTCCACATATTCTACTAACCACAATACCCTAACTAAACTCATCCCCACACTTTAACATAACAACCCTACCACCATACCTATTACCCACAAAACACAATCTTAAAACTTCCCTAATAACCAAGCAGATTCAAAAGTTGATAAAACTAATAATCTCATCCATATCTAACCTTGCACTCAGTGGAGACATCCATCCCAATCCTGGCCCCTCAAACTCCAACCCCACCCCTCATAATCAGACTAAGAACCACGACTTCTCCCAAATCACAGCCAATAGAAAAGCAAATGACCTCCTTCTGCTAAGCCTAAATATTAGAAGTATATCCAACAAGGTGCATGAGCTCCATGCCACTATAGACTTCTACTCCCCTGATGTAGTGATCCTTACCGAAACATGGTTGAAACCACACATTACCAATGAGCAAATCCTCCCTACCGGTTACAGTATACTAAGAGCCACAAATATAGGAATCCAAACCAAAGTACAAGAAAACGGATCCAGGCAGGCAGAAAAAGACTTTAATAAACTCAGTTTAAAAACAGTTTAAAATTGGTTGAAATTACGTGTAGAAGTATTTACAATATACGCTCAGCAAGTCATTAGCTTGAACAGCTTAACAGCCTGTAAATACAAATACTATATACACTCATGAGATAAATAAAATAAATAAATAGCAGAAAAATAAATAAGCGCTTTTGTTTGTACTCAGTGACAAACTTCCTCTGACAAAAAATACATCATTTCCTTTACCTTTTAAAACTATAATGAAATATTTTTACTTAATTAGATGTTCATTCTCATTCGTCCATTTTACTAATAGTTTAATTTGATTTTAATTTGAATTAGTGATGCCCATCTACTTCACAAAATTCTACTAAACAGAAATATAATGTATAAAATAAATATATGTTATATATAAAACCTTAAAAAACAATCTAATACTAGTAGTTGAAATATATATATGTAATATCGCCATGTATAAAATATACATATATATATATATATATATATATATATATATATATATATAATGTGATCTGGAACTATAATAGCACAGTGCATTAATGTATTTACTTTAGGAAACCTAAACAACCCAGAAAAAGGTAACCAAGCAAAAAAAGCAAACAAGCCTAATAATATAAAGAACCACTAATGTATACATCTGTATAATGTTCAAAAAGAACCAATAAATAATAATAATAATAATAATAAAAAATGAATTAAAAAATGATATGCATTTAGGATATATAAATATATATAAATATATATAAATAAATATGAGTGATATATTTATAAATATATGAATAAATATAAATTCATTTAAATTTTAATGTTCCAAGGCTTTTAATTTCAAAACGCTACCTAACAATAGCATGCCATTTAGTCCTGGCCAAAGGTGTGCACCTAAATGAATTTGCCATTTTAACTCCATTTCCTCAAGAATTAGTTGCCATGCTCCTCCCCTACAATTATTGTTTAAGTAATCCAATACAAAAAATTTAAATGAATGTGTAGTATGTTGGATAATATGTTTTGCTAGTGCATTTGTATCACTACCATCTCTTATAGCTCTAATATGTTCTCCTATTCTTTCTTTTAACTTGCGCTCTGTTTTTCCCTATGTAGAAACAAGTACAATGGGTACATAGAGCGCAATAAAAAACTTTAGTGGAATCACAGCTAAATTTTCCTTTTATATTAATGTTGCAGTTATTAATAGTTGTAGAGCTTATTTCTAAGAGAAATTTAGAAAACTTACATTTACTACATTTAAACATGTAGCCTTTTGTTTTAGGTCTAAAACTAGTTTCAAAACACTTTTTAAGGTTATAACCCTTTCTATAGACAATAGATGGAAATCCACCAATTGTTTTTCTTATTGGTGGGTCATTCAATAATAAAGACCAATTTTTTGTTAAAATATTTCTTATCATGTGGCTATCAGCATTAAATGTGGTAATAAAATTATTAACAAAATTGTTTTTACTTCTATTATTATCATCGTTGCATTTTATCCTATATTCTTGAGAAGTATTCAAATACTGGTTAAATACGTTCATATTAGGTGCCATTCCTACTTCCATAATGGTATCTCTGTTTTCACCAACAAGTGGTATAGTAGTGTTATCTGATAAATGGGGCCTAAAATGTCCATTTTCTCTTTTGTGGATAACTTCTTCCATAATATCATTTATTAGAGCCTTTGGATAGCCCCTATGCAGAAACATAGTTTTCATTAACTCACATTCTTTTAGGAAATTATTCCATCTATTCACCATGCGTGACGCTCTTACAAATTGCCCTTTAAGTACAGCCCTCTTTTGTGTAAAAGAGTGGCAACAATCATAATGTAGTAAACTATTGCTGTAAGTTTTTTTATGAAAAATTTCTGATGAAAAAAAATTGGTTTCATAATCTTTTTTTATAAGAATGTCCAAGTATGAAATTTGATTGGTATCCCATTCACCAAGTAATTTCAGAAAATTAGTTGTTTGATTAATGTACTTTAAGAATTCCCTAATTTTAGCTTCTTCTCCCTGCCACAAAATAAAAATGTCAACCAAAAAGCGCAAATAAATTATGCAATGTTGAAAGAATGGAGAGTTAAAGATAAAACGTGTTTCCCATGTGCACATGATAATATTAGCATAGAGTCTGCCACCATGGCAACACCTGTCCTTTGGAAGTATAGTTTTTCATTAAACATTATATAATTATTTTTGAGTACAATATCAATTAATTGATCATATAAATTGATGTTGTCCTGGGATAGTCCTTTACTGTATAGGTAGTCACTAAACCAATCTGTACCCATGTTGTGGGGTATGACTGAATATAGATCTTTGACATCTATAGTTATGAATATATCTTGTATGCCAAATCTCACTTCATTCATTCTGGTCAAAAAATCCCATGAATCTTTACACAAATGGGTTTTGGCCAATACATATGGTTTTAATTTTTCATCCAAGAATTTAGCTATGGGGTTGGTAATAGACCCTTGGGCATCGACAATGGGTCTCATAGGTGGATTATTACAGTCCTTGTGTATCTTAGGAACACCAAACAGGAGTGGTGTCCTAGGGTACAACACTGAAAAAAAATTCAAATCATCTATGTTAATAGCCCTTTCAATAAAGAGGTCCTGTAACGTGCCCCTAATTCATTTATGTGCACCATTCATTTCATTAATAGAGCTATTAGTGTAAGTATTGCTAGTAATTATTTTCTCCATTTTATTAATATAGATGTTATAGTCAAAAATGACCATACCCCCTCCTTTATCAGGTTGTACAAGTCTAAAATTTCTGGTATTCATTAACATTTGCAGATTGTCTGTCTCCACCTTATTTAAGTTGTATTTATTTTTATGTTTAGTTTCTATTGCACGAATATCTAATTCACACATTTTTTCAAATAATTCCAAGGTTAAATTTAAAGGTGGGTTATAGGTGCTAGAAACATAGAAGGGTTTAATTAAGTTACTACTGTGCTGAAATAAAAGTGCAAGATTCAACTTTCGGACAAATAACTTTAAATCAATAATAGTATCCACAAAATTCATATTCTTACTAGGGACAAATGTTAAACCTTTAGATAAGAGGTCACAAATTGATTCATCAAAGCCATAACAAGAAAAATTATAAACAGTAAAATCTCTTGCTTTGTTCATTAAAATTGTGGGTTTAGAGTCAATTTCATAATCTATCTGCGGCCTCTCCATGGGCCTCTGTTGTAGTTCAGTCTGCCCCTGTTGGTGAAAGTCCCATTCCATGCTTGCTGGTCCCTGTTCCCCCAATGATTCTCTTGGAAAAAATTCTGTTTCTGGTTCTGTTGGCGTATCCTTTCCGAACGCCTGAGGGGCGGGAAAGCTGCTGCTTCTAAAAAATGTTCATCACTATCATTTTCCATTACTATATTGCTTTGAACATTCTCATGTCCAGTCACATTTATTGCTTGTGTATTAAAATGTTTTGAGCCCCATTGTTGTGATAGTGGTGGTAAAGGGTATGCTGTCTTATTTCCATATGCTTTCAAATCTCTACCAAGTTTTTTTATTTTTCGTTCCTTTACGACCCCAAATTTTTTCTACAATGGATTTAAACATTCTATCATATTCAAAACTATTGTCCATGAAGCCACGGTCATTTTTAATGACCGCATCAATTTCATTAGCCTTTATTGATAATTCTTCAATAATTCTGATATTATCATTAATTACCAATTTCATATATTCAGCACCAAATTTGTCAAAAAGTTTTACCGGGTCACAGTGGAGTGCTGAATTTGCTAACAGTCCTGTAGGGTAACGCCAAACACGCAACCCTTTCGGAACTATATGATTTTTTAAACACTCGGTAAAATAAATATTATCCATCTGCAGTTTCTTTATTTTTATTAATATATAGTCTAGTTCTGATAGTTTATCTTGAAACGTTGGTTGCATACCTGTTTTATAAATAGAAGGGCGTTCCAGTAAGGCATCCGTTTTTAACCACGCATTAAGGGATCTATTGCTTGTAGAGTTGTTGGTTATGTTCAGTCCAAGGCCAGGTTGTCTCTGCATATTGTTGAAGTTACTATTAGTTCTTATCTGGTCATTAAGGCTGTTAGAAATCACATTAGGTGATGTAGATTGTGTAGGTAAAACACCAGGATCTGTATCGACTGTATTTCCATTAACTTCATGATTGGAAGTAGAAGCACTTGCTTCAGATGGTGTTGGGTTAAGAGAGATGGGCAAACACTGTGATAATGAATGCTGTTCCAAGCAGTCCAATCTATTCATTAAGCAATGAATAAGTACTGTTAAATCATCCATATCATTGTTCTGGGTGTCGGTAATAGCTGCGTCGCCCGAATCCATGAAGTTCCAAATCAAAACCAGTCAGCCAAACGAGCCACAAATGATAGTGATGAACATTTTTTAGAAGCAGCAGCTTTCCTGCCCCTCAGGCGTTCGGAAAGGATACACCAACAGAACCAGAAACAGAATTTTTACCAAGAGAATCACTGGGGAAACAGGGACCAGCAAGCATGGAATGGGACTTTCACCAACAGGGGCAGACTGAACTATAACAGAGGCCCATGAAGAGGCCGCAGATAGATTATGAAATTGACTCTAAACCCACAATTTTAATGAACAAAGCAAGAGATTTTACTGTTTATAATTTTTCTTGTTATGGCTTTGATGAATCAATTTGTGACCTCTTATCTAAAGGTATAACATTTGTCCCTAGTAAGAATATGAATTTTGTGGATACTATTACTGATTTTAAATTATTTGTCTGAAAGTTGAATCTTGCACTTTTATTTCAGCACAATAGTAACTTAATTAAACCATTCTATGTTTCTAGCACCTATAACCCACCTTTAAATTTAACCTTGGAATTATTTGAAAAAATGTGCGAATTAGATATTCGCGCAATAGAAATTAAACATAAAAAGAAATACAACTTAAATAAGGTGGAGACAGACAATCTGCAAATGTTAATGAATACCAAAAATATTAGACTTGTACAACCTGATAAAGGAGGGGGTATGGTCATTTTTGACTATAACGTCTATATTAATAGAATGGAGAAAATAATTACTAGCAATACTTACACTAGTAGCTCTATTAATGAAATGAATGGTGCACATAGACGAATTAGGGGCATGTTACAGGACCTCTTTATTGAAGGGGCTATTAACATAGATGATTTGAATTTTTTGTCAGTGTTGTACCCTAGGACATCACTCCTGTTTGGTGTTCCTAAGATATACAAGGACTGTAATAATCCACCTATGAGACCCATTGTCGATGCCCAAGGGTCTATTACCAACCCCATAGCTAAATTCTTGGATGAAAAATTAAAACCATATGTATTGACTGAAACCCATTTGTGTAAAGATTCATGGGATTTTTTGACCAGAATGAATGAAGTGAGATTTGGCATACAAGATATATTCATAACTATAGATGTCAAAGATCTATATTCAGTCATACCCCACAATACGGGTACAGATTGGTTTAGTGACTACCTATACAGTAAAGGACTATCCCAGGACAACATCAATTTATATGATCAATTACTTGATATTGTACTCAAAAATAATTATATAATGTTTAATGAAAAACTATACTTCCAAAGGACAGGTGTTGCCATGGGGTCTCCTTGTGGTGGACTCTATGCTAATATTATCATGTGCACATGGGAAACACGTTTTATCTTTAACTCTCCATTCTTTCAACATTGCGTAATTTATTTGCACTTTTTGGATGACATTTTTATTTTGTGGCAGGGAGAAGAAGCTAAAATTAGTGAATTCTTACAGTACATTAATCAAACAACTAATTTTCTGAAATTTCTTGGTGAATGGTATACCAATCAAATTTCATACTTGGACATTCTTATAAAAAAAAAGATTATGAAACCAATTCTTTTTCATCAGAAATTTTTGGTAAAAAATCTGACAGCAATAGTTTACTACATTATAATAGTATCCACCCTTTTACACAAAACAGGGCTGTACTTAAAGGGCAATTTGTAAAAGTGTTACGCATGGTGAATAGATGGAATAATTTCCTAAAAGAATGTGAGTTAATGAAAACTATGTTTCTACATAGGGGCTATCCAAAGGCTCTAATAAACGATATTATGGAAGAAGTTATCCACAAAAGAGAAAATGGACATTTTAGGTCCCTTTTATCAGATAACACTACTATACCACTTGTTGTTGAAAATAGAGATACCATTATGGAGGTAGGAATGGCACCTAATGTGAACGTATTTAACCAGTATTTGAATACTTCTCAAGAATATCGGATAAAATGCAACAATGATAATAATAGAAGTAAAAACAATTTTGTTAATAATTTTATTACCACATTTAATGCTGATAGCCACATGATAAGAAATATTTTAACAAAAAATTGGTCTTTATTATTGAATGATCCATCAATAAGAAAAACAATCAGTGGATTTCCATCTATTGTCTATAGAAAGGGTTATAATCTTAAAAAGTGTTTTGAAACTAGTTTTAGACCTAAAACAAAAGGCTACATGTTTAAATGTAGTAAATGTAAGTTTTGTAAATTTCTCTTAGAAATAAGCTCTACAATTATTAATAACTGCAACATTAATATAAAAGGAAAATTTTGCTGTGATTCCACTAAAGTTGTTTATTGCGCTCTATGTACCCATTGTACTTGTTTCTGCATAGGAAAAACGGAGCGCAAAAGAAAGAATAGGAGAACATATTAGAGCTATAAGAGATGGTAGTGATACAAATGCACTAGCAAAACATATTATCCAACATACTACACATTCATTTAAATTTTCTGTATTGGATTACTTAAACAATAATTGTAGGGGAGGAGCATGGCAACTAATTCTTGAGGAAATGGAGTTAAAATGGCAAATTCGTTTAGGTGCACACCTTTGGCCAGGACTAAATGGCATGCTATTGTTAGGTAGCATTTTGAAATTAAAAGCCTTGGAACGTTAAAATTTAAATGAATTTATATTTATTCATATATTTATATATATCACTCATATTTATTTATATATATTTATATATCCTAAATGCATATAATTTTTAATTCATTTATCATTATTATTATTATTATTATTTATTGGTTCTTTTTGAATTTTATACACATGTATACATTAGTGGTTCTTTATATTATTAGGCTTGCTTGCTTTTTTTGCTTAGTTACCTTTTCCTGGGTTGTTTAGGTTTCCTAAAGTAAATACATTAATGCACTGTGCAATTATAGTTCACGATCACATAATATATATATATGTGTATATTTTATACATGGCGATATTACATATATATATTTCAACTACTAGTATTAGATTGTTTTTTAAGGTTTTATATATACATATATTTATTTTATACATTATATTTCTGTTTAGTAGAATTTTGTGAAATAGATGGGCATCACTAATTCAAATTAAAATCAAATTAAACTATTAGTAAAATGGACGATAGAAAATGAACATCTAATTAAGTAAAAATATTTAATTATAGTTTTAAAAGGTAAAGGAAATGATGTATTTTTTGTCAGAGAAAGTTTGTCACAGAGTACAAATGAAAGCGCTTACTTATTTTTCTAATATTTATTTATTTATTTATCTTATGAGCGTATATAGTATTTGTATTTACACGCTGTTAAGCTGTTCAAGCTAATGACTTGCTGAGCGTATATTGTAAATACTTCTACATGCTATTTCAACTGATTTTAAACTGAGTTTATTAAAGACTTTTTCTGCCTGCCTGGATACGTTTTCTTGTACTACAGTATACTAAGAGTAGACTGACTAAACAAGAAAGGAGGTGGTATAGCTATAATATTTAAACAACATCTAAACATCCAGATCTTAAACTTAGCAGCTCCCCAAATAGGTAAGGAAGAAATAATATATACCAACCTTAAAATAAACCAAAATAAAACCATAAACATAATAGGATGCTACTTCCCACCTGGCCAAAACATCCCTCCACTAGAAAACCTCCTCAGCTGGACTACCCACCATCTACCCCAAGAAACTCTAATTTTAGGAGACTTCAACACTGACTGGCAAGCCTGTTCTAGCAACCACCCAACCCATCATGTAAACCTTCATGGCTTCACCCAACTAGTTCAGTCTCCTACTAGGATAAATAAAAGCTCCAACAAACACACTACCCTGGACTGGATACTAGTCAATAAGAACCCCCAGTCATATATATCAGGCTGCCTATCAGACAGCCTCAGTGATCACTCCTCAACATTCCTACTCAGAAAGCACCTACACCAAGTGAAACCTGTCATCTACCATCAAATACGCAAAAAAATAAACTTCAACCCTCTCTCATTCAGCTCATCCCTTAAAGAATATAACTGGCAACCTCTAAAATACCTCAGCCTAGATGAGGCAGTTGAATACTTTAATAATACCTTCCTAAGCATCCTTAATTACCACACCCCCATAAGACGTTCCCGAACCAGCGCCCAACCATCACCCATGGCTGCAGAAAACCACTAAGTCAGAAATGAAAAAGAAGGAAAAAGCCTGGGAGCAATGGCGCAAAACCAAAACACTCTCTACTGGACAGAAATTCCAAGAACTACATAACAGAGTCAAAAAGCTAATAAAACATGACAAAATCCAGTACTACCAGTCTGGCCTTACTTCCTCCCAACATAACCCCAAACAATTCTTGTCTTCAATAAACTCCATCCTCCACCCATGTAAAGTAAGTACCCCTACTCCTACCATCACTCACTCCTCCGAAAATATTGCTACCTCTTTCAACACACATTTCACACAAACCGTACTATCACTAGCTAGACAACACAACCCCCCCTCCTCAAACCCACTTCTTCAACTTCAACTAACAATCTCCCTACTAGCTTCTCATTCTTTCCTGTTCCTATCTCCAAAATAAAGCAACTGTTGACTAAACTTAAACCCACCATCCCAAGTGAATACCTACAACTCACAGCTGACAATCTAGCCTACCCAGTATCTATCTTGATTAACAGATCTCTGTCAGAAAGTTACGTTCCTACACTATGGAAAGTATCACACATAATTCCACTAAACAAAGGCGGCCCCTCCACAGAGCTAACCAGTTACCTTCTGCATGAGTCTATGTGATAGGTCTGATAACGGTCTATGAAGGTGCACTTTGGAATGATGATTATGGAGGGACGCCATTTTGTGAATTGTGAACGCCAGAGACATCCAAACTGTTCGAAGTAACACCAATGGTTTTTGATGTGATTTGGATTCTCTAATTGTTATTTGAGAGCTGTCTACTGATCGTTGGACTGTTTGGACATTTACATTCTTTTTTGTTCATAAATGTTTTTCACCATTCAAATATTTTACATCTATATGTTGTATGACAGTTTTGATTATATTAGAGTGATGTGTCTATATATACATGTGGCTATACATTTATACATCAGGTGTATAGGATAAGTGTGATTTGTAATGTATACAATATACATGTTTGGGCGAGGGATTTACGGTTTGAGAATTTATTTGTAGGCAGAAACTTCTTAAGACATTACGCATTTATGATATAATAATTTCTAGCTCTTGGTGACTCCGTTGATGTACAAGTTTAGTGCAATACAACATGTTACATTAATATTTTATTTGGGGACCAAACATGAGCTCTGCATATATTGTTTATTTATAACCTGACTTTTGAATTTTGAGTGTACCAATTGCTAGCTGCTAACTTTCCAATTGTGGACTTTTTCTATGGTTGCTAACTTGTTTTATTTTTTGGGGAACTTTCTGTTTTATATAAACATTTAAGTTCTCCATAAATGACTTTTGCTAAGGAAGTAGGCCACAAAGATATAACTGGCCACCTTTCATGTAATATATCAAATAATAATTTTTGTTCCACTAAGTTTAGTGACGTGTATAAATATTATTATGATATGTGGCTAAGACGAAGGTCAGCTACAATTTTGATCCTCCTTAATAACTTTGAATAACTCAGAATCACCCATTTGGACTTTATATCTGGTTATTAAGGATTAATATTTGGCCAGCTAAATATTCTTTATATATATGTGATAAGTGGTTGAGACGAAGGTCGGCCACAATTTTGAGTACTTCTGAATAACCTAGAGTTCTCCTTTAGATTTCATACTCTGGTTTACAGGGCATGTTCCCTGTTGTTTGGGTTGTTATGAGCAGCACTTGGTCATTTCAAAAACATTTTTTTTAAAACTATCAACAATATACATTTATTTATATTAGTTTGCTGAGCTCTAGTTTGTGACCCAATTGAAATATCTTTATTGAGCCAACATATTATATATATATATATATATATATATATATATATATATATATATATATATATATATATATATATATATATATAATTTGTATAAAAGTGTTTTTTTCACATTTTCTTTATATATATATATATATATATATATATATATATATATATATATATATGTATACATTTATGGATCTCACCGGGATTTTACAGGGCCTTTCTGCTGATAAAGACAATTTGGATGTTTTTGGCCTACAGCCACCTAATTCTAGTGGTCTCACTACTGATATGACAGATGCTAAACATCTTTGTGGTGTATTTTCTCAGAAATTGACCAAGAATATGAGGACACTAAGGGCCAACATTTGGCACCTAAAATTGTTCAAAGCTTATAAACTCAAAAATATAACACCACGAGGTTTAAGAATTAGAATTCAACCGTTAGTGGGAATAATTGATGACCAGCTCTCAAAAGACTGGGCCCAAACACAACACCAAGCATCCATGATGTTTGTAGACACACTGATTGTATACTATGAAAGAATGATAGAAACACAGATTGTAGAAATTAATGCCAATTGCCAAGAAGCAAAGACTTATGAGTCTGAAAGTTTTTTCAATAGTCATTTGACCAATTTGGTTAAGGATTTAGCTACATTAGAAGAACAACTCATCAAAATTAAAACTCAGAAATTTCAAAGAGATACTGCTGACTATGAAAAAGGGAAACCTTTTGTCATTCAAAAAAGTGTCCGGTTTTCTGACCCCAGTTATAAACCTACCAGTAGAAGGAAAAGACCATGATCTATACTTAGAAAAACAGCACAATCACAAAGTGGTACCTCTGAGGATGAGTCCTCTTCTGCCACTAACTTTGATTGCCTTCCTAACCAAGATTCTCCAGTTGCTAAATTAAAACAATCTTCAGACCCTTTAGGCACAAAAAATGTAGGGGAGGGAGAAAACATAGAAAGAAATACACAGAACAATCAACAATTGCTACAGAAAATTGTAACTCAATAGATAATGTACACAACATCTCCTCATACGAATTGTCAGATATACATAATAAAGTATTAAATAAGAGTCTCAATTTTGTACCTACTTTTGTTGTACCTGAGCATGTTCTAGTCAATGAACTAAACAGTTTTTGTAGATTACTCAATCTCAAAATATTTTTTTCAGATACTGCAAATGCTCAAAGATCTACTGGGTTTCAGTTTGGAAGATCCGAGTTCCAACCCCCTATGGATAAACATGTGGCTATATTTAAAGAATGTGTGCTTAAGGATTTCCATTTCTCTCAAGAATATCAACCAATCAGACATAATCTGACCAAGCAAGAACATCAAGCATTACATGAACTCAATTCTAATCACAATATAGTCATTTTACCAGCTGATAAGGGAGGTGGCATTGTAGTGATGGATTGGGAGATGTATCAGGCTGAGGCAGATAAACAATTATCTGATGCCCGCTATTATATAGATATGGTTGTTGGCCCTACGCCAAATTTTAAAAAGCATACTGATTCCTTTCTGGACCTAGCCATGGAGGAAGGCATTATCAATCAACAAACCTGTAAACAACTCAAGGTTTCAGATCCGATTCCTCAGTACTTATATTTACTCACAAAGATACATAAAATTCTACATGTCCACCAGGTAGACCAATTGTATCTGGGAAGGGTTCTCTAGCTGAGCCTCTATCTACCTTCCTGACTCAGTATTTACAACCTTTATTGTCTATGGTTAGGTCTAGACTAAAAGATACCACAGAATTCCTGAATATCATTCAGGATACACAATTAGAATCTAACTAGTATCTGTGCACACTGGATGTCACCTCCCTTTACACAAGTATACCACATGGGGCTGGACTAGAGGCCATTCAATACTGGCTAGAGAAATCTAAACTATACACTCCTGGTTTCAACAATTTTTTACTTACCATAACAGAACATGTTCTAACAAAAAATATTTTCTATTTTTATGTAAGTCCTATTGGCAGGTCAGAGGCACAGCTATGGGAGCATCTTTTGCTCCCATTTATGCTGACCTCTTCATGGGGTTTTTTGAAGAGCAGCTTATTTATGACACCAATAATAACTCCTTTTTAGATGAGGTGGATATTTGGAGACATTATCTGGATGATTGTTGGATGGTGTGGTGGGGTGATGCAACATATGTACATGAATTTGTTAACTATCTCAATAATAACAGATGGGATATTCAGTTTACACTAAATATTGAATATCAACAAATTATCTTTTTGGATGTAATTGTTGCTCGACAAGAAGATCATACTTTGGAAACTTGAGTACATAGAAAATTTCCAAAATATAGCACTTTACTTCATGCCTCCAGTCATCATCCCCGCCACATTATTAACATCCCTAAGTCCCAATATTTACGCATCAAACGCATATGCTCTTCTGAACAAAGTCATCAAGAGTGTCAACAAGACTTAACAAATAAACATCATATTTCCCAAACTGTAACCCAGGTAAACCAAACTGAGAGATCCCAACTTTTGGAATATCAAAATAGAACTATTCAACATAATACACAGGAATCACAACCAGTTAGATTAGTGACAACATTTGGTAGTAATACTCCAAGGTTCAGAAATATTATTAACAATCATTGGGACATTCTACTTGCACATGAACATTTGAATGAGGTACTTCAAGACAGATGTCTGTTTTCCTACCGCAGAGGCAGAACTATTAACTCATACTTCACTCATTATAAACGTTATAATCCACCTGTGACTATGCAGAAAACATTATTTGGAGATACACTAGTAGGCTGTGTCCCTTGTGGTCACTGCAGCACATGTTCACATATTTTTAAAACCAAAAGAATTCACTAGCTGTAATACTTCCAAGGTTTATCAGATTAGAGTTTTTGGTAATTGCAGCAGTGACTGGTTAATTTATTTAGCTACCTGCACTTGTTCATCTTTTTATGTTGGACAAACGTCAAGACCCTTTAGACACCGCATAAGTGAGCATCTAAGTGAGATTAGAAACAAAAGGATTTCCAACGCTCTTTATAAACATACCACTATACACAAAACTGCCAAATTTAACTTCACTATTATAGATAAAATTCAAATGTACAGAACTTACAAAGCAGGATGGCATGAAATATTAAATAACAAGGAATCCTCCTGGATTATTAGGCTAGGGGCTTTATTCAGACCTGGCCTTAATGAATTAAGTTAAATTCTTACTTGGTTGTTCTGTTCAATAAATACATTTTCAGGTATATTTCTTTAAATATACTGATATAAAAGCAGACACTAGGGTGTGCTCTTATGGAATACTTTGTTGCACTGAGGAAGGCTTGAATCTTCAGCTGAAAACGGTTTGCCACAATAACGCCTTTATTTATTTTTACCTTTTCTTTGTGCTGGATTACTTTTTGAAATTACTAACCAGTTACCACCCCATAGTTATTATCTCTCCACTCTCCAAAATACTAGAGAGATGCATCCATTCTCAGGTCTCAGATCACCTCCTTGCTAAAAAACCTCCCCTCCAACACCCAGCACAGTTTCCGACCAAACCATAGCACCACCACTGCCTTACTCTTTTTCACTAACACTATCCTACAACATAAAAATGCTGGTTATCTCTCCCCAGCTACTTTTCTAGACCTTTCTAAAGCCTTTGACATGGTACCACACAAACAACTCATCTCTCTGCTCAAAAACCTATCCTTCTCTCACTCAGTCACCAAATGGTTTCAAAGTTACCTCTCTGACCGCCAACACTCTGTTGTATGGCATGACGACCTATCCCCCCAACTACCTGTCTCCATAGGGGTTCCCCAAGGGTCCATCCTTGGACCCCTACTCTTCTCTATTTTCACCAATAATCTAGCCTCTGACACCACACATGGCAGACTCATACAATACGCAGATGACTCAATCATCATCTACTCAGCCCACTCCCTACCTGAACTGCAAAAAGTCACACAGGATGCATTTTCCTCTGTTGAAACTTGGCAATCCCATGCCCAATTAATACTCCCAAACAAAACTAAATTACTAATCTTCCAATCCACCAGACTTACCCAAATGAGTTTTCAGTATTTTGAAAATTCATTATTATGGTCTCAGTCAAATGAAATTCAGTCAAATGAAATTTCAGTCATATGAAATAGACCTATATATATATATATATATATATATATATATATATATATACATACATAGTTGGCAGTGATAGACTGAATTTTAAGGCCAGTTTGCAGACTAGTCTTGCTAATGTGCAAAGTGGCAAGATCTGTTTCCTCCTGCTTGCTTATGTACCACATGTCTGTGCTGCTGTTTGTGATAATTACAGGTCCTGGGCTCCAGAGTTGGCTTAGTGATCTGACAGTGGCTGACTATAAGTTACCAGACTTCCTCTTAGCTGGTGGCTGACTATAATTTAACAGACTTCCTCTGAGCTGGTGTCTGACTGTCAGGATAACAGATGGCTGCAAAGAAAGCATTCTGTAAAGCAATGTCTTTCAGCTTCTCCCATTAGGGGTTGTCACAGCAGATCACTGGTCCCCAATTGACTAGCAGTGGGGTTTTTATGGTGTCAAGTTGCCAGCCCAGCAACCAAGCTTCAGATAACACACGCACACACACACACACACACACACACACACACACACACACACACACACACACACGCACCTACCTTCATGTCTTTAAAACTCACCCGACCGCAAGGAGGACATGCAGACTCTGCACAGTAGGTGCTTTGGCCAAGAACTGAACCAAAGAACCTCTTGCTGTGAGATGACAATGAAGGCAGCTAAAATGGCAGAATAGCCACTGTATAAGGAGAATCTACTTGGAGCAACTTAACACCTTTGCTGGGTATCTGACATTATTTTTGTTCCCACTTAAATAAATCCTTCACTCTGCCAATAGAGCAAGAAAAAGAAAACTCTTTAGCTGGAGAATCTGAAGACAGATTTTACTCAGACTCGGATTCTCAGTTACCTGATGTAGAAACATATAAGGTATAATCTACTTTCCGAACCTCAGACTGTGAATCAGAATGAGGAGGGTGACCTTTTCCCTTTATTTTGAGAGGTTTCAATTTGTGATGACTGAAAGGCTTTAACTGAAAACCAATCCTCATTTACTACTTTTCCTGGGATTGTCTACCAAAAAGGAATATTCAGATGTATGAGCATCTTTCCAGGAATCGGATTCCTAAATATGGCCCTGAAGGGGAATGATATCTGCTCCTTCCTCCATTCCTGACAAAGTGTCTCTCCCCTTCCAATAGTGGATGTATGAGCTGCCCTGGAAGATGTGCTTATCTCTTGGCAGCTTCAGGAAGAGCAATGCCAAAGAGGCAGAGAGAAGCTGATAGATGATTTAAGGGCTCCAAAATGACCACAGCATATTTCTTAGTTGACGACCAAGGGAAAGAAGAAGCCAAAATAGAAACATAAGTCTCCCCGGATGGTTTTCTTTTCTTGTGGGCCAGAATGGGGGGACATCTGTGGAACAGGAACTTTGCTCCATTACTCTACAACTTTTGGTTTTCTAAATGTTATAGGAGGGTACTATATCCGGTTGTAAGTGTTTTAGAAGTAAAATTTCTACCAACTGAACAAGACTGAATGCTGTTTTCCTCCCCAAAGTAAAAAAGACAACATCTGTGGTGATATTTATAGGGAATCTGGTGACCATACAAACTTCCCCTTTGTGTTAGTTATATATAAGTTCAGAAAAAAATAGAAACACGTTTCTCACAAAATAATTAAAAAAAAAATTGAAAGGAAGTCCCCAGCAGCATACTTACTTGCCACATTGATAAAAACTAGCCAGCTGTCAAACCTGTCAAGTCACAACAGAAGGTGAAACTTCCTGGCTGCTTCTATGGCACAAATGTTCTGATCTTTGGCTCCTGTATGTCTGTTTTTATACTGACTTGCCCACAAGTTCTAATGATCACAAAGGCATGTGAAAGGTGCATTAAAGATTTGTAAATTGGCTGGATGTCCAATCCTTGGCAGGAATGTGTCCTATAAAGTTTGGACTACTGAAACAGTGACCTAATGATGAGTATCCTTATTTGTCCTACTACCTTCTTGGAATCTTCTAGTATTAGGTCTGCACTCTTCTTCCCTCATTTTGTTAGTCCCGTCTCTTATCCCTGTGTCCTCTCATCCATCCTTCTACTGATTCTGCTTCACTTTTCATTATCTCTTGGGGTGAGTGTGTGGGAGGTGAGGGTAGATAAACACAGGCTTAGGCTGTACGTCCACTCTATAGTAGTAGCAGTAGTAGCAGTGGTAGTAGTGGTAGTAGTGGTACATACGCTGTCAGTATGGACATATGAAGTACTTTAGAGATAAAAGTAAACACAGCTGTCTTGCTAAAAGTGCAGTAGGTATAGTTCTGATTGTTTATTTAACTGATGGCAGTGCTAGAGGTAAGTAGGCCAGCAAAGGAGAATATTTATGTAGTGGAAGGCATAGGTTCCTAGGTTCATAGGTTCATACTAGGCTATCTGCCCTAGGGCATTTATAAGCCTAGCCAGAATGTGTTTGGCTTTCACCACCCATTTTAAATTTATTTTGCTATGCCCTTTTTCGAGGTTAGTATACTGTGCCTCTGTCTAACAGTGACACAGAAGTGATACCCGGGGTAAACCTATGATCTCCCATCCACTCATCAAGATTCCTCTTGAAGAGAGTCAATGAGGGACTCTGCCTAACCTGGACTGGGATTTTATTCCAGAGTGAAGGGAGCCTCTGGGTTATGAATCTGTCCCTCCAGCATGTCCTATTTATTTCAGTGCTGAGGTTCAAGTCTCGGAGCAGGTAGCTCGATGGGATTTGGATTTTCTGAGGTGCAGCATGTCCATTAATTCCGGGTTGGACATGGCTTTATACTTCAGGCACAGATCGCCTCTGAACAGGCGGTATGCCACTGAGTAGAGCTGGAGTTTCTTTAACCAGACAGCATATGGCATCTGTTTGAGCCCTTTGATCCTCTTGGTGAGGTACTTTTGGGGTCTTTCCAGTTGCTGCAGGTGTCTGGTAAGGTACATCCGGGCATTGTACTCAATTATGGGCCTGATGAGGGATGAGTAAAGAGGCACGATGACCTCCCCTGATCTAGATGTGAATCCCTTCATGATTAGGTGGGCTATATAAAATGTTTTTCTAACCACTTTGGCCACGTGGTTGTCAAATGAGAGATTGCTATCAACTTGGGTCCCCAGGTCCCTAATTACTTCTTCTGTACTTAATGGATTACCACCTATGTGGTAATTTGTGGGCACTTTGTTTTTGCCAAAGGGGATGACTATACACTTTTGGCATTTAGCTTGAGGCCATGGCTCTGGCACCAGTTGTCTGTTTCTATAAGGCCCTTTTGGAGGATGCTTGTGTCGGCTGGAGAGTCGATTATGGCGCCCAGTTTGCAGTCATCTGCGAACCTGGTCAGCCACAGTCCTTCCGTGTTGGCCTGTACCTCCGAGAAATATATACCGAACAAGAGAGGTCCCAGGACTGAGCCTTGTGGGACACCACTTGTAACTGGTTTGGAGTCTGACATGGCTCCAGCAATTTTAACCATGTGGGTTCTGTCCTTGAGCCAGTTTGCAATCCATCTAGTGACATAGGGGTTTATATTTAAGCTGGTGAGCTTATCTATAATGCCCGAGTGGGGTATTGTATCGAAGGCTTTTGCGAGGTCCAGGTAGGCTGTGTGGACCACCTTCCCCCTCGTCAATGGCCTTGGTGACTGTTTCAAAGAAATCAACCAGGTTTAAGAGGCAGGATCTGCCCTTAACAAAGCCGAACTGGGTAGGATCCAGTGTCTGTAGGTCCCCAATATCTTTATTTATGAGGTCCATGATGATCCTTTCCATAGCTTTGCAGACCAAGCTAGTCAGGCTTATGGGGCTATAGTTTCCAGGATCCGCTGAGGCACCACCTTTATGGAGAGGGACCACTGTTGCTGTACGCCACTCTTTGGGCACATATCCTGTAGTAAGGCTGAGATTGAACACTAGTTTTATGTTTGGGTTTAGCTCTTCTTGGAGTTCATGTAGGACGAGCCCGGGACACCGCCTGGTCCCATTGATGCTGTGTTTTTGCTTTGGAGAGGGCGGCTCTTATCTGAGCATCTGAGATGTCAGGGGCAGCACTCTGCTGGGATAGATATTTGCCCTTTGGTGGGGAGGGGAGAAGTTTGCGCTGAACCTGTCAGCAAGGATGTTGGCAATGTCTGTGGGTTCAGTGTATTTTTTGTAATTTTGGACTAATTCTGAGCATATCTGGGAGTTACCACCCAGGTTCCTAACATAACTAAAGAAAGCCTTGTGATTATCCTTAGTGTCCTGTGCAATTTTTCTCTCGAAGCTGGCCTTAGACAATTTTATGAGTGCCCGTAGTCTTTTTGCTAATACTGATCAGTGATGCCTTCCCTTTTTGGGATTTTGCTCTATCATTTAGTAGCTTCCTCCTTCTATTGTATAGTTTGTTTATGGCTGGGGTCCACCAGACAGGACGTCTGCCTTTGGAGGATTGGGTCTTGGTTTTATTTGGGATCACATGATCCATGCATTCCTGAAGGTGTTCATAGAATGCTTTATAAAGGATTCTGCGGTCTGGGTCAGATTTTCCACAGGCCCGGGGCTTTGAAGGATTCCACCTCGGTTTTGAGGAGTGTGAAATTTGCTTTAGAGAAGTTTTTCACTGTGGTTTTCTGGGCAGGGGGTGGGGTCGGGATGTGAATATCCAGTGAGATTAGTTTATGGTCTGATCTTACCAGTGAGGGATACACTTCTGGTCTGGAGCATAGAGTCCCCATGTTGGTGATGATCAGGTCCAGTATGTTTTCCTCTTGTGGGAGTGGTAACAAGTTGTTCCATAGCATTTGAGTTTATAAATTCTAGGAACCTTTGGGCTAGGTGTTGGAGCTAGAGTAATGCTCCCAGTCTATGTATGGGTAGTTGAAGTCGCCCAATATAATGGTGTTTGGAGAGACCTTCATATTTTCCAGTGTTCTCAGAAAGGCCGAGTGGGGTTCCAGGGTTTGGGAGGGTGGTCTGTAGCAGGCTATAAACTGGAAGGCAGTTTTACCCACTGTTAGTTGCACATGGATAGTCTCTGATGCTTCGTGCTTTGCCACCAACCTGGAGGTGTGGGTATCTTTGATGAATATCGATACTCCCCCTCCTTTTGTGGTTCAGTCCAAGTTTTGGGGCCGAAAATCATGGTATGAGGTATAACCTGGTAGTGCTGGGGTTCTCTCGGGAGCCCTGAACCAGGTTTCTGTTACTGCACAGATATCGATGTTCTCCATGCTAAGGAGAGTTTGCATCTTGAGGTTTAGACTTCTGGCGTTGAGTAGCATAACTCTTAGTTTCTTATCCCTTGTGATACCTATGGAGGTGGGTTTTGTCTTTTGAGCCTTGCCTAAAAAGGCACTATGGGGTAGCAAGAGCCTTTGCCAATATCCGAAAGCCCAGGGGTGACAGGTGCAAGCCGTCCCTAGCGAAGCATCGTGGCTTGTCGAGCATATCATCCCAAGCTGACAGGCATTGCATCCCCTTTGAATGACACCAGTACTTAAGCCAATTGTTGAAATTGATCATCTTGTCTTCATATTGTGGCATCATTCTTGGTGAGGGTAAGATGCTACTCAAGGTCAGGGTCATACCGGCCTGGGCTACATGCTCTGAGAGCTCCTTTATGTCTCTCTTCATGTAGTCCAGGGAGGTACGTCTCAGGTCATTCACACCAGCATGGACAATGACTGAGTCATATTTGTACTTGCCTTGGAGTGACCTGAGTGCTTGTGTTATGTGGCGGATCCTAGCGCCCGACAAGCTGCTCACCGTGACCCTCTCCTTGTTCAGCCTGGTGAGCGGGACGTCAGTGTGCCTGACGATAGAGTCACCTATTACAAGTGTATCAGGTGTGTTGTTTAGTCTTAAGGGCTGTGACTGTTCGGCACACTGGCTTTGTGAGATATGTGTTGCACGTGTTTTGTTTTGGGGTAGTGGTTGCTTGGGTGTCTGCTTTGGAGGTCTCTGCTGCTTAGGCAGATTTTTATTTAGAGCCTCCGAGTATGTTTTTGTGTGATTATGTGTTTGGTTTGCTGTCGTGGTAGGTCTATGTGAGACTGGAATTGTAGTGAATGGGGTTTCCTTCTCCTCCTGACTGGTTATGCCAGTACTGAGTTGAGAGAGCTTAGCCTCCAGTTTGGCTATATGGTTGCATCTCTCACATGTGTTGGAATTTGTTGAGAGGAGGAGAGGGTTGTCTGTGTACATGAGGCAGTTGTAACATTGCCTCAAGATTCCCAGATTCACCAGCTGGACTGGAGAGGAGATTGACAACTGACCTTTGGACATGCTAAAATAATATTGGGAATTCCTTAATAATTGAAAACAAGGGCCAGTGGGGAGTGAGGGTGTAGTGCTTTTAATTTTTAGTGCTGACTTATATAATTGCTTTAACGCTAAGTGCCAGGTAACTTAAGTGCAATGTGTTACAGGTAACTTAAATGCAAAACCGACAAACAGTAACGTTCTTTCAAGTGAAACAAGGAAATAAGTACAGTAAGCACTGCAGATATCACTAGTGATCCACAGAAGCGCTGAGAAGCAGGTGGAATTAGCGTTCCAGGAAATAACAAGCAAACAAACAACAAGCATATAAACAAAGCTAGATTCAGCAGGCCTGGATCTAGTCTATGCTACAGCAAACAAGGTGTACCAATTTCAGTAAGATACAGTTCAAATATTCAGGCACTATAAACCTTTAACCAGAAATTCCCAGCTCAGAAGGGCAGAGTCCAGCCTCTTCTCCCACAAGAGTGCAGACCACGAACCTTCTTAATGTAAAATAACTGGCCTGAAGCCCAAGTGCCTAAACCAGAACTAATACACTTTAAGAGTAACAGACACTGGGCTCTCAATCAGCAGTTCCCAACTTAGAAGGATGAAAGCTACCTGTCCTGCCACTACAGTGCATGCCACAAACCTTCCTAATGTAAAACAACTGGTCTGAAGCCCAAGTGCTTAATCCAAAAGACTTAGAATGATAGCTACACTTTAATCAAGTTACTACCAAGCAGTAATAAATACAATTGAATACTTTAGAGAATGCCTGGATTAGTGCTCAAGTTACACGAACAAAGCTAGATCCAGCAGGCCCGAATCCAGTCTATGCCACAGCAAACAAGGCGCACCAACTTCAGTAAGAAGCAGTTCAGATATGCATGCACTATAAGCCTTTAACCAGAAATTCCCAGCTCAGAAGGGCAGAGTCCAGCCTCTCCTCCCACAAGAGTGCAGACCACGAACCCTCTTAATGTAAAATAACTGGCCTGAAAGCCCAAGTGCTTAAACCAGAATTAATACACTTTTAGAATAACAGACACTGAGCCCTCAATCAGCAGTTCCCAACCTAGAAGGATGTAAGCTACCTGTTCTGCCACTACAGTGCAGACCACAAACCCTCTCAGTGCAAAACAACTGGTCCGAAGCCCAAGTGTTTAAACCAAAAGGCTTAGAATGAATTACACCAAGCAGTAATAAATACAATTGAGTACTTTTAAGATGATGCAAAAGTAAAATAAAGTAGGTAGAAACACAAGTACAGTAAAAGCAGATAAAATTTTTTTTTTTTTTTCTGAACAAGTGCTGAGATCAAAGAAACAGATTTGAGTGCTGAAACTAGAAAACTGGCTAGTTATAAGAAAAAAAAACTAAGCTAGAAGGCTTCCTCCAACACAGAAGGGCTTGGGGCTCAGAAGCCTACAAATAGTCTATACCACTTAACAGGAAAGGCAGGAAACAAGCTTAAATTTTTTTTCTGTTTCCCAGATGCTCTCTTTGTACACAGTAGGAGTGCCTGAAATCAGAATATGATCTCACTGCACTCAGTTGAGTGAGCAAATGAGATGGGCCCAGAAGGAGTATCCAAACACAAATTTACAAGAGGGGTGGGCCATTTCAAGGCCACTAAGATTAACACCAAAACAAAAACAGGGAGGGTGGGTGGGACTAACTGAAGAGCAGAGTCAAAACTTCCAGTTCAGTTAATATTCCTGCAACACACAGTTAAAATCAATTTAAATACTGTATTTTTTGGAAAAAAAAGTGCAGATAAAGGTACTTAAATTCTCTTATACGTCCAGTTGAATACAGCAAGTTCTTAGCCAAAGCTGAGGTTTTTAAGCAGAAAATATTTCACACTGTACCACTTAAATAGGCAAGGACAGGAAATCAAAGAATGTGGCTTCCCCACACCTGTAATTACTAGCAAATAACAAAATTCAGCAAATACTGACTAACTTCCAGTTCAGTTAATATTCCTGCAACACACAGTTAAAATCAATTTAAATACTATATTTTTTTGAAAAAAAAGTGCAGATAAAGGTACTTAAATTCTCTTATATGTCCAGTTGAATACAGCAAGTTCTTAGCCGGCCAAAGCTGAGGTTTTTAAGCAGAAAATATTTCACACTGTACCACTTAAATAGGCAAGGACAGGAAATCAAAGAATGTAGCTATCCCCACACCTGTAATTACTAGCAAATAACAAAATTCAGCAAACACTGACTAACTTCCAGTAAAGTTAATATTCCTGCAACACACAGTTAAAATCAATTTAAATACTGTATTTTCTGGAAAAAAAAGTGCAGATAAAAGTACTTAAATTCTCTTATACGTCCAGTTGAATACAGCAAGTTCTTAGCCGGCCAAAGCTGAGGTTTTTAAGCAGAAAATATTTCACACTGTACCACTTAAATAGGCAAGGACAGGAAATCAAAGAATGTGGCTACCCCCACACCTGTAATTACTAGCAAATAACAAAATTCAGCAAACACTGACTAACTTCCAGTTCAGTTAATATTCCTGCAACACACAGTTAAAATCAATTTAAATACTGTATTTTTGAAAAAAGTGCAGATAAAGGTACTTAAATTCTCTTATACATCCAGTTGAATACAGCAAGTTCTTAGCCGGCCAAAGCTGAGGTTTTTAAGCAGAAAATATTTCACACTGTACCGCTTAAATAGGCAAGGACAGGAAATCAAAGAATGTGGCTACCCTATTTCCAGAAATATCTTGTTGAAAACATCAATGCAGAAGTAATTATTGTTGCAGAAAAAATGATCTAATATAGCAATTAGGAGGAGAAACAGAAGTAGAGGTAACACTAGCACTAAGATTGAAGTACTTTGAGCTTGATAGTTAATCATCAATGTCACAGATAAAGCAAGAAAGTAGAAGGTTGTCAGGCTTGTATTTTCTGGAGACAGTGAGAAAAAATATATAAGTGAGAGAATAAATACTAATGGGATAACACAAAAGTAAGCTATTTCCATTAAGAGTAAAATGGAAAATTCTAAATTTCTAAGAAGCAAGCAACATGCACAAAAGTATATATAAAAGTAACAATTTTTGCTATGGTAAAATAGTAATTGTTAAACTGGCAAGTTACTTATATGATACACACACACACACACACATATATATATATATATATATATATATATACATATATATATATATATATATATATATATATATATATAGGTTTACTATCACAATGCCGATGTGCAATTGCACGGCTATGAAGTATTCAAACAACAGATGTTCGAATACTTCATAGTTCTGCAGGTTATGTGAGTGAACGTTATCATTGCGAATGGACTGTGCATTCGCAATTATAACGCTCTCAAATGAGGGATCGTACAGTGCGTTAGGGAAATACATCCCTTCTCACTGTAGTGCAATCTCGGAGTTGGAATATAGCCCCCACAGGGGGGTGCAGGGGAGCTTGCCCCCCCGCATAACTGTGAGTTTAGGCTAGTTAGGTAGGGAGGTACGGTGTGTGTGTATTGTCGGAAATGTTTAAGCGACATTTTCGACAATACACAGCTGTTTTACATTAGGACATACGGAAATGTTCATTTCTGATGTTTAAATTCAACATTAAGACACGCTTTATTTTGACTTTCGAGTTTATGATAGTAAACCATATATATATATATATATATATATATATATATATATATATATATATAATTATAGCTATATATATATGTGTGTGTGTGTGTGTGTGTGTGTGTGTGTGTGTGTGTGTATACACACTAAGTAAAGAAACCAGATCCCTCCTCAAATCCAGGCAAAAAGCCTGGGACCACTGGCACAAAGACAAGTCCCAAGCCACTAAACAAACCTATCAGGAGCTCAGGAATAAAGTTAAAAAACTAGTAAAACATGACAAAATAAACTACTACCAAAATGTACAAATAAGGCATAAGAACAATCCTCAAAAGTTCTGGACAGCCATAAACAAAATCCTCTTGCCAGGTAAAACTACTATTCCCACCCCTAACACAGATAACACATCTGACACCATAGCCGCACAATTTAACAATTTCTTTACTAGCACCATTCTTACTCTATCCAATCAACAAAACATCTCTAATAACCTCCCCTCTATAGAAACTTGTAAATCGCATAGTAACAACAACCCATTCCACTTCCAACCTGTCCCCACCAATAAGAATAGGAAATGCCTTAAAAAACTCAGGCCCACAGCACTAGCTTCTGACAAATTACCAGCAGAATTCTTACAAATAGCAGCCGATGCCATTGCCTTCCCAATACCCATTCTCATTAACAGATCTTTAACTGAAGCCTTTGTCCTCAAAATATGGAAAATATCACGTCATCCCTCTTCATAAAGGAGGGAACTCTATGGAATTTACAAACTACCATCCAATAGCTATTCTACCCCTATAGCCAAAATCCTGGAGAGATGTATACATACTCAAATTATGGAGTACTTGCAAACCCACAAAATGTTATCTGTCACCCAACATGGCTTTTGTCCCTTTCATAGTACCACCACAGCTCTTATGTCCTTCACCAATATAATAAACAACCACAGAAACAACGGCAAATTTGTTTTAGCTACCTTCATCGACCTGTCAAAAGCTTTTTACATGGTTAGACTTAGTACACTTATTAAAACTCTTTCTGATATAGGTCTTAGTGCATCTTTCTTAGCTTGGTTCCAAAGTTATCTAGCCGGCCGCCACCGACAAGCAGTATTGTGGCAACATGAACTCTCACCACTGCTTCAGTAACACTGTGAGTTCCACAAGGCTCCATTTTAGGCCCTTTACTCTTCTCTCTTTATACTTATAACCTTCACACTTCCACTCATCATGCATCTGTCATACAATATGCAGATGATTCCACACTAATTTCTGCAGCATCTTTAAACAAACTCTAATCACTAACTGAACTTTCCTTCCTATCAGCTGAATCATTTCTATACAAAATCCAACTGATTTTGAATCCAAGTGAAACAAAACTACTTCTCTTTAAACCTACTACAGCCACCTCCATAGATATCTCCTTTAATATTATGTCCAGTAACAAAACTATCATTTCTCCCATAGAACACACAAAACTTCTTGGTGTTGAGATTTGACATTCACATAGCCTACACTATTAAGAAAGTACATAAGAAACTGGGTACCCTCTATAGCAATAGACAGTTTCTCACCAAACAAGCAAAAACCACTATATCACGTACCCAGCTCATCTTCACCTTACTATACGCCTCCCCTATCCTTACCAATCTCAAAAAGACTGATTTGGAAAAATTAGAATCCTGCTAAAATAAAATTGCCAGGTTTGCCTCTGACTCCCCTTTTAAAACACACCACTGCGCGACTTTAAAGCAATTTAACTGGCTAGAATTTCCCCATCTCTTGCAGCACAATCAACTGATGTTAGCTCATAAAATCCTGCATCATTCTCAGAAAACCCCCTCACTGCAAAACCTACTACAACCTTACTCTAGTAAAAGGACTCTCTGCTCTGACAACAAAATTCCTTCTAGAAGTTACTGAACCCAACAACACAGCAGATTAAGCTATCTTTTCTAATTTTGTGTCCAAAATATGGAACTTTTTACCATCACCCATAACTTCCAGATATACCATCAATATCCTTGTTTAAAAAGTCACTAAGAACACACTTTACAGATACTTGGCTCTGCTCTTGTACTGGTCCAAGACAGTCCTGCCGTCATTTTCACTATCCTACTCAGTCTATGAGGGTCAATAGGTCATGTATTTGTACAATGGGTAAAGCTTGGACTCTTACATTACAATACATGTCTTTCTAAACTAATTTATATAGCTGTACGTACCATTACTGCTTACTTGTATCTACCTGCAAATGATGGATTCTTTTTGTGAATACTCACAATTATTGTATATACTATTTTTCTTTCTTGACACTATTATTAAGCATTACTATACCAGCTTTGTACTTTATTGTTATTTTGTGGAGCTTTTCTCCCTGGGCCTCCACTGAAAAAGGACCAGTGGACTTTCCCGGTTAATAAATGTAAAATAAATAAAAATAAAATTTTATATATATATATATATATATATATATATATATATATATATATATATATATATATATATATATATATATATATATATATATATAATATATATATATGTATAATTTTTCATCCTGCTTAGTAATAACACCATCACACTCCTCTCTCTGCTATATTGTTCACAATGTCTTACCTTCTCCAGCAAATATGGATCATGCTTCCATCAGTAATACAGAAATACAAAAAAATAAATAAAAAAAAAAACTGTAAGATGTGCAATACCTAAGGCTGCTTTATTTTGTCATAGGTATGCACTCTCAAGTTGAACAAAGTACTGTTAACTGCTACACTGTTTGGCTTCCTAAAACAGGACACTCTATTTCCTGTAGCACAGAGAACTGCAGCAAATCAAATGTGAGCAAGAAGTGAACATCTAACACAAACATGGTGTTCTGCAATGCATTAGAGTCAAAGAACAGCCCTCACTATACCCCAGACAGAATGTACATATGAAACTCTGACACACTAATAATGTCTGATCTCTCTTTCTGCCAGCAATACTGAGTTTACTGCCATTGTAATATATAGCTGTTTTACCTCAGGCTGAGCTTTTCTGTAAAATACCTACTGGTTTATCAACGGACCATAAACATATTACAAAACTATATTGTACCACATGGGCATAACATGGAAAATTCATCAAATGGCTATTACATGTATTTAAAAAAATCTAGATGGAATAAAATTTCAGTATTGCCATCCAGTGTTAACCCAGCCATACACTTTGTCATCACTCAGTCTTTATCAGGTTAAAAATCTAGTCTGCAGGAAAACTGGAACTCAGTTCAGCAGTGATGTGAATATAGCCTTGGGCACGGTCAGTACCTCTTTACTAAATAACATCAGCAATGCTACAAGTATCTTTGACCAACAGCTAGCTTTAAATGTCAAACTATGTCTGTTCTTTTTCAAATGATAAGAAGTGTAGCATCTCTGACCTGCCATTTATATAATATCACCACTGAAAATGACACAGGTAAGATCCTTGTGCAAAGAAGTATTCCTGCCAAAAATAGCCCATGCAAGTAACAAGGTCACATGCAGAAATACCTTTGGGGTGCTTCTCCATGGAACACTACACTGACAGATTTTATTCCTGATAATCTGTCTCACCGTGGCAGCATCCCAGTAACTAATGCCACTGAGATGGTGCTTTAATACTAATGTCTCACTGCTCTTATGGAACCTCACCTGTCATTGTCTGAAAGTTACAGATAAATATATTTACAATATACAGCAGAGTGGTCATAAAAGGATTTATACAGCTGTCGTTGAAAACCGACTAGCCACAGCTATTATCTTCAGTCAATTCCCAATTGATGGTATAGAAGTGTCAAAGAATGGATATTTGACCTTTCTGAGAACTCCTTAAAAATGAGAATACTTTGTTAAAAATGTTCAGTGCAATATTTTTGAGCAGTGACATGCAGTACAAGCAGTCACATGCTGTAAGTTTAGTATGCTGGATACTTGGCTAAGATGTGATACACTTCAGGGACGTGGCTTCTTGCCCAGCCCAGGCTGTAATAATTGGAGTGTGGGTATGTGTATGGGGGCTACTCCACTCCAAGGTGCATGGTATATTAAATAAATACCTTATTATACAATGTATCTGGAAATTAGACATAAAACATCACAGGAAAACCTTTGCCGACACCTAGCTATTGGATGTATCAACATTTACTTAGTGAGGAAACAGCTGTAAAGCAATATTTTAAGTACATGCTTCCTCATCAACAGAATGTATTAGACTTTTGTATGTAACTTAGTGCCAGTTAAAGCTCTGGACTCTTAATGAGCTACTTCCTGTAATCAAAGAGTACTGGGTTTGATTCCTTCTACTTCCATTTTTCTACTGTGTGACCTCAAGCAAGTCATTTAACTAAACAATGCTCCTAGATCACCCTTGAAAAGGAGCACAAGTTCAGTGGGCTTACCCAGATAATAATTGTATTTAAAAAAATCTTCATCCCCAGAAAATACATTATTCTAGTTTATTTTTCACATCATTACTCTTTTATTGAGGTTCTGTTCTCATTGCATACAGTTATGGTACACCCAGCTTGAGTAAATAAAATAATCTGCATTATACAGCCTTTCTACTAACTCATGTTGCTCTCGGCATAAGAAACAGAAAATAAGCTATGCTTTCATTACAGTAGTTAAAATCAAAGTACTTTTGTGTGTGTGTGTGTGTGTGTGTGTGTGTGTGTGTGTGTGTGTGTGTGTGTGTGTGTGTGTGTCTATGTGCATGCACATGTCCCATTAACTATTCTTTATTGATGTGAAATACAGATTGTAGCTAAATGGAAAAACATGGAATAATTATATAATCTTAGTGTCCACAGTCAGCATTAAAATGCAGTTCGGAAGTTCGTGGATGCCTACCATGTATGGGAATTAAAATCACCAATAGATTACAGAAGTTCTTTGTCTAGACTGCTAGGGAGGGCACAATGGCAGTACTACACACAATCCTGAAGATCACTCCGCAAGGTCATTAACAGGGCAGAAGCTGATCATATAAGGTAGAACTGTCACCTGCCTCTATTTTAGCAGGCCAGTCTTAATCTAGGCAGTTAACGTCTGAGAAAGAAAGAAAGGATGGAAGGAAGGAAGAAAGAAAGAAAGAAAAAAAGGATGGATGGAAGGAAGGAAGGAAGGAAGAAAGAAAGAAAGAAAGAAAGAAAGAAAGAAAGAAAGAAAGAAAGAAAGAAAGAAAAATAAAGAAAGAAAAAGAGAAGGGGCACATTTCTTGATATTTTAGAAGAAAAACATTTCTTAACTTTAGTTTTCTAAACACTAAAGGAATGGTGATACTGCAATGGAAAATATCTTAATATGTCACAAAAGGAAATAAAATAAACATAGTTTTACATTTTTATTGCAGTGAGTCATAATTTTGAAACTAAATTGAAAGCTGTAAACAAAGAAAAGACACATCAGTGGCTCTTTCAACCCAGTAAAAGAAGACATTTTGTTAAAGAGATAAAAAGAAACTCTTAAAATGTGGTATGTATTTTCTTTTTGTTGTGCATGACAAGAGGTAGCAGAGAAAGTCAAACCCCATATAAAATGATCAGTTAGATAATGGTACCCTACATTTGGTTAAACCCTCATACGAGGTCATTGTGATACTCTCAATGTATGTGTTATCTAGTGGTAGTCCTACAGATTGCCCAGGTTTAGACTTGCTCTGTTTTAAGCATGCTTCAGTGCTGTTCACAATATCTCTACTGCTAAAAGTGTTGCAATTTATCAACAGAGGCATGATATTGTACCATTATCTTTTGCTTCTCTGCTTCTGTTAAGTCTGAAATGACTATCAAAGTATCACATTCAACCGAACTCCTTTGAATGTTAATTCATTAATGTCCTGAAGTTGTTAATTCTAAGTGTCAAACTATTTTTGCATTGTCATTTTTCAAGTCTAGAATAGCCCCAGCTCTTTTCAAAGATATCTTATTGAGTATCAGTGGAGTAGTGACTGCAACCATTTCTGTTTCAATCTGGAATGCTGTCCAACCAGTTTTCACCACAAGAATTGGACTTTGTAGGAGTGTTCGACTCCTCCACCCCAAAACCAAATACTCTGTAGTTTGATTGCTTTGTGTTTTTTTGGTTCACTAATACAGTGAGCTAGCCATTTTCCCCATGCACTATACCTACACTTGGAATGTTAATGACAATAAACCCCAAGGATTTTTAACAAGCATGTTTTTATCTCCATGAGGTTCTTCTGAAAACACTGTGGTATTCTGTGGTGTCTCTAAATTCACTTCACTTGTTTACTTCTTTATGACTGTCTTCCCCTGACAAAAAGATAGCAACTAGGCAAAGGTTCCCTTGTGTGGATCTTATGTAGATAAGCTGTACATCTTTTCAGGGTTGTGAAGAAAGCAGCATCATGAATTACTTTAACCCCTGTTGTTGCTGTTGTAACCTTCTCTCCAAAAATACAATCTAGAGCAGATCTCACAGTGAGAAAAGAGTGATTAGAAATTCATTCAGAGCAGTTTCTCCTGGACCCCTACTTAATCAGTGTCCAGCAAATTAATGACCAGTAAGGCATCAGGAAGAGTGACGTCAAACTTTTGTATGTGATTATCTGTTTGCTGAAACTCAGCAACATAATTGTATTCATTTCTTTATTTAAAGTATTTAGATGCCTGAATTCTAGGGGGCAGCCACGATGGTGCAGCAGTTAGTGTTGCTACCTCACAGCAAGAGGTTCTATGGTTCAATTCTCGACTGGGGTGCCATCTGTGCGGAGTCTGCATGTCCTCCCTGTGGTCGTGTGGGTTTCCTCCAGGCGCTCCGGTTTCCTCCCACATCCCAAAGACATGCTGTAGGTGGATTGGACACTCTAAATTGGCCCTAGGTGTGAGTGTGTGCATGTGTGTGCCATCTGTGGAAGGCTGGGCGTCGGGCTGGCAACTCGACACTGTAAAACTCCACTGCCAATCATGAGCGGACAGATGATCCGCTGTGGCGACCCCTAACTGGGAAAAGCCGAAAGAAGAAGAAGATGTCTGAATTCTAGGCATGTTACATAAAACAACAAGTCATAAAAGGGAAGTTCAAGGTAAAAACTACAAGGTACAGAATAAAATGTGCTAATCTGACCTTTTGAAAAAGTTCAAAAATGTAATCATCAAAATACAGTTGACATGTCCCTGCACAGGTCTTTTTTTTTTCAAATATATTTTGTTAATGCATTTCCAATTTCAAACAATACAAACAAACAAGATGTATAATAAAATACTACAAAAGTAGGATACTTAAATATAGTAAAAATCATGTATTACAACTGCTAATAACTAAAGACATGATTAATGCAGCTGAATACAACTTTTTATTACTATATACATCTATGCACAAATGTGCAATGTGAAAATCTCGAAAAAAGTTTAACCAGCTTGCCTAATCTGGATAAATGTTACTTGTGGGAAGTACAATATAATGCTTCTAGGAGGAAGAAAGAGAGACATTGATTTGTATGTCCTTTATGATTATTTAACCTAATAAAAGGAAATATACTGAAGTCCACTTTACTTGTAGAGATGAGTTAATTTAAATTGTTTGCATGGTTAAACAATGTCAAAAACCTTTCACCAATATTTCAATTAAGAAGAGATAGTCTCTTCATTGTGTGATAAGACTTTTAAGACTTTGATGTACTTAGTGGCTAGTTCCTTAAATGTGACCATGATATATATTTTTTTCAAATCTTTCCAATTCTGGATAATATACAGTTTAATCAACATAAATAAAATTATTAATATTTTCAAGTTATTTAACAATACATTATCTGGAGGTACATGTAATATAGCAAAATCCCTAGTAAGATTAGTACAATTTTACCAGAAAGTCTATAGTTTGTTTTGAAGTGAAATCCAAAGTTGATTAAAATAGCAACAGCTCCAAAGAATGTCTTCTAAATCTCCACAAGTTGTGACACATGCATTGGAAGGGCATTCATGAAAGTAGAAGGCCATTTTGCTGGTGTTAAATAGGCAATATTGATGATCATAATATGACCACAGGAGAGTTTTTTAAATAGGATACATTTTATTGCTACATTGGAATGAACAGTAAATATCATTAAGGAAGAGGTACAGGTTGGTCCAATCCCAGGGAGAATATACTGTACTAGTTTATATTTAGAAGCAAGAACAAATTATATTAATTTGATATAGGCTTATTAAATGTTAGAAAGTGCCAGTGTTTCTTAAGTGTGCCAATGTCATTTGAATCTATTTTGTCAATATTTATTATTTTACGTATTAGGTAACACATTTAAATAAGGTGGGTCTACAGCCATTAAGCAAATGTAGTTTCTATCTCAAATAGTTAGCTGTTAGTAGAAGGTGTATGACAAGGTCTAAAATTTATTTTTATTTAATTAATTGGGCACTGGATAAGTTTAGCATTTATTTAATTTGAAATTGGCACTTTGATTAATAGGCTGTAATAATTTAATCACAGTATCTTAGTTTAATTATTTAATTAATTTTGTGCTACATGTCTAGCTTATTAAATATAAGTTTGGTTTGTAACTAAGAAAAACAACCAAGCACGTCAGTGTAACCACACAATAAGCCCCATACCCATCAAGAAAACAATGCAACCAAGTCCAATGTCTAATGAAACACAATTTATTCCAAAAGATGAAAAGTTAAGCATTTTTGTCTCACCCACTTTACAGAGACTTCTTCAGAACTAAAAAAAACAGCACACACCCCACCCACCTTTTATAGTCAAACAATTCACACATAAATTAAGCTAATTAAAGATTAAATTATTAACATATAAATATTAACATCACATAAAATAACATGTATTCAATGTAAATCTCTAAGCTCTGTAAGCACTCTACTCTCTAAACTCTTAGAGAGTTTTATTGGATTATTAAATTAAGCTCAAACATACATCCAGGTATCAACAAATGTATTTCCTTAGTCCCAGTTTTAAAGAAAAGAGTGTTAGATTTAAAATAATATATTTTTTTGGAAATTTTTATTTGGTGGAATTTACATTTAATACATGTTATTTAATGTGATGTTAATATTTGTATGTTAATAATTTAATCTTTAATTAGCTTAATTTATTTGTGAATTGTTTGACTATAAATGGTGGATGGGGGGGTTTCTTTTTCTAGTTCTGAAAACATCTCTGTAAAGAGGGCAAGATGAAAGCACTTAACTTTTTATCTTTTGGAATAAATTGTGTTTCATCGGACATTGGACTTGGTTGCATTTTATTATTGATGGATACGGTTACACTGAAGTGCCCGGCTGTTTTACTTAGTTTCAGTTTGTGGCATTTCTTCCGCGTTCCACCATGTTTACAAATTTGGTTTGTATATTTTAAGCAATTTAATAGCTTTGCAGTTTATAAATATTACAGTTAAGTGATTACAGTCAAATATTTCTATGTGGTTATAGCATAATTTTGCCCAAAGTGTAAGGTGGATTTTCTAAATTTTCATTCTTAGTATTCTGCTGGCATGTATTACTAAGAAATGCATAAAAAAGTTAGACCTCTATTTTTTAAGGGTGTTAATCTGTTTGTTATACGTATTTTAGTTGATTTGGGTACCCAGTAAAACTGACTAATTCAATGCTTTTGTTTAGAAAAATAATAAAGGAAATTGGTTGAAGGTAGGATGTAAGATGAAAAAGGAATCTTGGTAGAATATTCATTTTAAAGGCAATTTTTGAAGGAAAGGAGCATTTTAACTTATACCATATTTCAAGATCTCTTGTTATATTATTCCATTTATTTACTATAGTATTTTAAAAATTCAATGAAGGGGTTTAGAGTAAAATGAATTCCCAGATATTTCATGCTCATTTTAATTTTTATATCATTGTGGCATAGGCATCTATAGGAAAAAAGGATTCAATGGAAACGGTGTAGAGTTATTAAGATTGATTTTTATAGTTAGAAAAGCTAGAGTAATTGCGAAGTTGGTTAAGAATTCTAGGTAAATTTGAAATTAAAATATATAGTAATGTCATCAGCAAAAGCTGTTAATGATATTTCCCCACTAGGATCTAAGCAAACAGTCCTGTAAAGATGGAACTTTAAGGACCTCCTACAGGATTACTCAGGGTCACTGGCCTGAATCAGAGCAGGTAGCTGGTTCCACAAGACTGAAGCCAGATAGGCAATATAAATTCTGCTTATTATTTCTAATTTAGCCCATGGAACAGCCAGCAGGCATTTTTCCAATAATCTGAGGTCTCTTGCTGGCCATATGGTTTCAGCAACTTCAAGATATGCACAGCTCAGATTGCAAAGGGCAAAGTAAATGGCAGCCAGGATTTTAAGGATGCATTTAACCACAAATGGGAGCTGCTGCAGATCCCACAAGATTTGCATGATATGACTAATACAAGACCAGTCAGAAATCTAGTCAAGGAATTCTACACCAGTGTTTATTGGTACAGATCACCATCTATACCAAACCATACAATAATCCAAATGTAAGATAACCAACACATGAGCCATTGTTGTCATGTTCAAAGATGGTATATAGTGTTTGACCTAGTTAACTGACTTCAGACAGAAGTAGGATGTCTTTGAGGACAGCTGATAATATTAACAGTCTTTTAGTTTTAATCCATCATTAAGTATCACACCCGCCTGTCAAACATGAGTCAAAAATTCTACCTTGTTACCCTGATAAGTTAGTATTGGAGAAAGCAAAGCAAGATGTGTTAGGTCAACAGTGGGCATGGTTTTAGTATTTTCTGGAATTGATCTTAAGGTGGTAAGCCTTAACCAATGAATATTTATCCAACGAAGCCATCAAGACTAGTAAACTCAGGCAAAGAATCCTAAAAAAGGAGATGTAAATCTGAATATTACTACCATAGAATTCATAAGAAATGCCTGTTCCAATAATGGACAGCAGGATGTGTACTATAAACAAAAGAGGGGTCTGAAACGTACCTTCCAATCCAGGCAGAAGTAAATGGAAGAATTGACCCCAGCCACTACCCTTTATAATTGACCTAAGAAGTAAGAAGCAAACCACTTAAGTTGGGTACCTAATGGCAAACATATTTTAAGTGGTTAATAAGGATCCCACATTCCATGGCAGAAGAAAACTACTCAGAGATCAAGTATAACTAAGACTGAATAAAAAAAGCTGATTTCTTACCTTCAGGAGGCCATTAACCACTTGAATGAGGGTAGCCTCAGTACTTTGCCTGTGTCTTAAACCAGATTGACACAGGTATAGGAGGTCATGAGAAGTAAGGAAGGAGGAAGGAATATATCTAAGCATAAGCTATTTTCTCAGAAACCTTCTTGATAAATAAATTAGTACTGTACCAAGTACTATTTGCTAGACACTTAGGATCTAATGTTGACTATCTGAGAATGGGGGCGATCAATGCCTCTTTTAAAGATCCTGAAAATACCTCATCTCTCAAGAAGGATCTTACAATCTGGCCATAGAGACTCAAAGCAAGGCAGCGTTCACAGATTTATAGATTCATAGATTGTTACTAGGCTAACAACTCAGAGGGCCTTTCTAAGCCTAGCCACATTTTCCCAAAAGAATAATGATGTCCAGTATCTGAACAGGACATTGAGAGTCAGGCATTTATAAACTACTTCTGTCCATAAAGGACATGGGTGTCAGGGCCAGTGTAAATTTCCTATTCCCTAGCCACTGGTCTAGGTTGCGCTTAAATTGAGTAATAGATCAACTCAGCTTCACATGAATGGGAAGCCTTTTCCATAGCAGGGGAGGTCTGGGACACATCTGTCTCTCCAGCATGTTCTGCTTCAGTCACAGACAAAATTCAGGTCCTTTAACCTCGTATTTCTGGTACTCTGACTTATGAATATGCAGGAGATTCATGAGTGTGAGTTTTTCAGATGCCTTGTAAGCCAGGCATAGATCACCCCTCAGCAATCTATAGGAGAATGAGTAGAGGGTAACGGCTTTAAGGCAATCTGTATAAGGCAGGTTTGTTACACCCCACATCAGTCCAGCAAAATTACATATAATCCATAAAAGGATCGGTAACATGCCCAAATGGGTGAATCCATGAAAAGGAACTTCCTTATCTTCATCACATTATCCACAAAGAATCATGTGACTGCCTCACAGTGATTCAAACAAAAAATTGGTAAAGTGGTAATACAGGTTGAGATGCTAACTCTGTCCACTAGCCTGAAAAGTGCAGCCAGATGATTTGATGCAGCAGACGTATCACTAAACACAAAAGGTACCTTCTTACATGAGATTTCCAGACTAAGCTTACCCCCAAGAGTACTTGTATTTTCTCTCCAATTTCCATTCAATTTTGTGCAAAGATCATAACAAATACTCAAACTATGCTCCTTTCCACACAGTAAGCCTAGAATGCAGACAAGCTGAGGCAAGAGTAAATGGAGAATCTATTATGGTTTTAAGATGTAAGTGAATCTGGATCAGCTGTTCTATACCACTCTGTAAACTGCAAGACTCATAAAAGTGAGTCCCGGAATAGCAAGATTAAATGTGTGAAAATGGGAACGAAGATATATTGAGTCAGGGTTGTTGTACTGTGGAATATTCTCTTTTCTCCAAGGTATCACGATTTTGGAACTAGTGTATATAAGTAACTGGTATGAGTGGTATGGGGGGAATGGCCTCCTCTGCAAAATATAACTTTACAGATGAACAGTAATTGCCAATATTCTCTGCTCTTCTGTACATTTGTTGCTCTTTTTTAGCAATTCTGGAATTCACTGTTATGGATCAGGGAGTTGAACCCCTCTGACAGCTGATTAAGTAAAAGAGACATGGCCTGGATCCTAACAAGAAACCAGCTCAATATCAAAAGGCGATGACTCAGGGAGGCCAAGCCTGAAATGGACCAGACAGTGGACCATTCAGAAACCTGGTTCTACTATCAAGTCCTTGCTTTTAAGACCACAATAAAATATCAAGTCCAAATAGTAAGTATATTTATGGGTCACAGAGGAAGCAACCTAAGTGAAGCCAAAACTATCTACAAAACTGAGAAGCTCCATGGCAAGATCACTGGTCTCATCATCAAGCCAAGAATTAGTGATTCATGATCAGCCACCAGGGAAACTTAAGAATCAAATCAAAGAAGATACCACAAAACTCTTGCAGGGGTAATCTGGTGGATGGTTAACAAAGGCATCTGCAATTCAGTACTGATCACAGGACATACTGAAAGGAATTAGATGCACCAGCCTGTACCTGTGCCACTTCCAATGTAAAGGAAAAATTAATGGCTACCTCACCTCCATTCATTTTATTTCTGGCCTACTTAGGACAAAGACTAACCTAGAGACCTGGAGGTATAAAAAGAATCTCAAGATACAGTCCAAAGTTTTCAACAAATTAGCCTCCATAATAATACAAAAAAAAAATCAGGTCAGACACATGGAACAAGTCTGGAAAAATGTGCTGCAGTGGGCTGGAGGATTAGCTCTGGTAAGAGACTTGTGATGTCAGATCCTTCTTACATGTCGAAATCTCTGGTATATACCAGAGATACTATCACAAGGCAGGGAGAACCCAGTGGCTTGATCAGGTATCACCCTCCAGTAACACTGGGAAATCCTAATCCCAACAATGAACTCTAGCTCTGGAAGAACAAAAACTGAGCTCCTGCCGGTCACTCCACAAAGGCGCTATGTCATTCCTAGCTTATTATACTTTTAAGTAAGATTCAGGAATCTAAGAGCCCAGAGTCAGCTAGGAAAAGGGTCTATAGAAGGCCCCTGACAAAGGACCACCCCATTTAAATATTGGAGTTACCAAAATAATTTACATAACAGAGACTATTACAAACCACTACAGTCTCATCAATGTGGTAATCTTAGACATATGGTAGAGTACTTACATATTCCTATTAAAATGACCACATTTGCTAAAAGACTACATTAAACAAGATGACAACATACAGAACAAGTAGTAAACTGACAGCAGAAGTCAGCGGTTTACCAAGCCAGTGCAGAAAAATCTAGGCTTAGACTAAATAGGCAACAATTATAGAATATACATCCAAGTCTGCAATCTATAACCATATTAGTTATTGAAAAAACACAGCAGGGTTAAAATTAATGTCCGTTATGAGTACCACAATAACAGATCATCAAATTAATATTGTGCGACCCATATGCATAAAATCTCTACACAAGTTATAAAAGATCACCTCCAATAAGTCCCAGTTAAGAATGATGCAATAAAATATTGCAGTTAAACTCTGCACATCTATAAAGATAGGGTGTTATGCTAAAAAGGGAGTAGCTAGACTATAGATTAATTAGTCTGCATTACAAACCAAGACAAAGAGCATTAACAGATGTAAAACATGTATATACATACATACAGATGATATTGAGGCTGATTGTGCATTAGGTCGACAGCTGCCTAGTCACCGCATATGGTTGATTAACCATTTGACTGGTGTGTGAGACAGCACAAATCCAGGGGTTATAAAATTTGTCATTATCACATATTTGTGCAATCTTTGAGTTAGTATATATAATTAAAAGGGGGTGTGGGGGGACTTGCCCACCTGCAAAAAGAATGTTTGTTTTTTTACAGCATAGATTTTGCATAATGAGAGGCTGTTTCTTGGTGCACGCATACTATTGTGTCAATTATTTTGTTTTCAGCCTTTTGCAATTGATATTATTAGAGTTGACCTTCGGTGTTTTAGATTAAAGGTTGTACATCCATACATATACACATATACACACACACACATACATAAATACATACATGCATACACAAGACGTGGGGGGGGGTTCATCTGGTATATGACATATAAAATAATTTTTCCTACATACTGGACTGCCATTTATTCATTTTTTTCTGTTTTTTCTTTTACTTAAAGTAATGTTTGACATTGACCCTAATAAGCTTAATGCATTGCATACATTTCCGCTAAACAGGGTTTTCATGAGTTTTTATGAAAATAGTGTCTCATGGGTGGCTTTGTTGTATTGTTTTTCTTTTCTTTTTAAGTGTCATGTTATTTTCAGTTTAGTAAGGGTTATAGAGTAAATTATGGGTGGTCATAGCTGTGCAGCAGTTAGTGTTGTCGCCTTACAGGAAGAGGTTCTCCGGTTTGATTCTCAGCTGGAGTGCCTTCTGTGAGGAGTCTGCATTTCCTCCCTGCAGTTGCATGGGTTTCCTCTGGGTGCTCTGGTTTCCCCCACACTCCAAAGACATACATCAGGTGAACTGGAAAAAATTGGCCCTAGGAGCAAGTGTGTGTGCGAAAAAGAAGTTATGTACTCACCATAACGTTCCATCTGAGTAGTTGTACTTCATTTGTCTTCAACCTGTGGGAATACGGATCCGTATTGGATCCGAGACGGCAAAAATTACTAGCATCAGCTCCGAGTTCCAGACTCCTCCCCTTACCCATAATACACCTCCACTGCCTTCCATCACCAGATCGAGTTTGCAGAACTTATATTTAGAACCCGACCTGATAACATACTTGTGACCTATACTACAGCCCGTAGGCAGAACATGTGCCAAGGTCCGGGGGAAGGAGGGTGGGACGGTTGAAGACAAATGAAGTACAGCTACTCAGATGGAACATTATGGTGAGTACATAACTTCTTTATCTGAAGTAGTTTACTTCATTTAGTCTTCAACCTGTGGGACAGAGTCTCCAGCTACTAAACTCCTGGGAGGCCCTCATGGAAGGATATTCCGGAGCACCGCAGAGCCAAAGGATGCTCTCCTTCTAGATGTCAAATCCAATTTGTAATGGGAAATAAATGTATGAGATGAGGACCAAGTAGCTGCAGAGCAAATGTCATCCAAAGACACACTAGACCAGAAAACTGCAGATGTAGCCATGGACCTAGTGGAATAAGCTTCAACCTGACCTGGAGGAGACATGCCTTTGTCCTTATAAATCTGCAGGATGCATGAAGAAATCCATCTAGCTATAGTGACCTTGGAAATAGGTTTGCCTAAAAAGGGTCTATAGAACAAAACAAACAATTGATCAGATTTACGAAAATTTTTTTGTCCTGTGTAAATAGAATCGTAACTGTCTATGAACATCCAACATGTGTAGTTTGTATTCCATCCTGTTCATAAAATTGGGAAAGAACACAGGCAAATTTATAGTCTGGTTGATACTGACTGGTGACACCACCTTAGGAAGAAAAGATGGGTTGGTTCTAAGGGAACCTCTATCTTTATGAAAAATCATGTACGGGAATTTTATGGACAAGTCCTGTAGTTCCAAAACTCTTCTAGCAGAGGTAATCGCCACTAGAAAAGCTGTTTTCCACGATAGAAATTTTAGATCTGCAGTTGTGGCAGGCTTGAAAGGCGGAGTGACCAGAGCTTGAAAAACCATAGAAAGGTCCACAGAGGGACAGGATCTTTGACCGGGGGGCGTAGCAAAAAAGTGCCTTTAATAAAGGCTTTACACAGTCTAGAAGATGCCAAGGATGCAGAATTCTCGCCCACATGAAAATGAAAAATGGCAGCCAAGGTTTGACAGTAGAAGAACTAGCTCCATGCTGGAAAATATCAGCTAGAAAATCAAAAATAGTGGAAATAGGAGCCGTGAAAGGATCTAAACTCCTCTGAGAGGCCCAGAAAGAAAAATGTTTCCACTTGCTGCGATAAACCTTTCTGGCAGAAGACTTATGAGCAGCTACCAAAATAGACTTAACTGAGGAGGAAAGTCCAGGAGTCCTAGCAATCACGGGAACTGGAGCAGCCAAGCCATGAGCTTCAGGCTGTCCAGACTCGGATGAAGCACCCCCGATGGGTGTGGAATCAGATCCTGAATGGGATCTAGGATCCAAGGTGGAGCCAGAAGGTGAGACCAAAGGAAGGGAAACCATACCTGGTGAGGCCAGAATGGGGCAATGAGGATCACCTTGCTCCCCAGTCGACAAGCTTTCTGAAGAACCCTCAGGAGGAGAGGAACTGGTGGGTAAGCATACAGAAGACTGGAAGGCCAAGCATGAACTAGAGCATCTCTAGGGGACTCCCCCGATGGGGGGTTCAGAGCAAAAAACCTGCTGCACTTTGCATTGCAAGGAGATGCACAGAGATCGCAGCAAGGTTGACCCCACTCGCTGAAGATCTGTTCCACTACTGATAGATTCAGAGACTACTCGTAAGGCATCAGAATGGTCTAACTTAGCCTGTCCGCTAGAATGTTGAACCGTCCTGGAATATGCATTGCAATGAGAAACCGGTACAGATCGCCCATTCCAACACTCTCATGGCCTTGCAACAAAGGGGATAAGATCTGGTCCCTCCCTGTTTGTTGATATACCAGACTACTGACATGTTGTCTGATTGAATGGCAATCATCCCCAAAGGGAAGAAAGGCATGAAGGGCCTGCAACGCTAGAACGACTGCCCTCATCTCTAGGACACTGGTAAGCAAGTTGGTCTCTAAGTGGGACCACAGGCCTTGGACTGTCCTGCCCGAACAATGCCACCCCACCCAAGTTGGGAGGCATCCATGGTCACTGTGGTTTGGGCTGAGGCTGGAACAAAGGATCATCCCTCCAAAATGTCTGGAGAGCTCATCCACCATATGAGGGATGACAGACACACTTGACTCAGGTGGATGGAATAGGTTAATGGTAAATCCAGCAGGGACCACTGAACTGCTAATGTCCATTGAAGAATCTGCATGTGTAGCCAAGCTTATGGAAGGAGAGTTATGGTCACTGCCATCGAGCCTAGGGCCCTCAACACTGATTCCGCTGTTGGGAGGTGAAAATGGTAAATTAGGGAGACATGCATCCTGAGGTTTTGAACTCTCTCCGAGGTCAGGAACACTTTGCACTGTAGTGTGTCTATCCTGGCACCAATGTAATATATCACCTGTACAGGCTCACCCTGGGGGCTGTGGTGAGACCAAAGGGTAAGGCTCAAAATTGATAATGATTGGTCCTAGCTGGAAGCGGAGGAACCTCCTGGAGCTTCTGTGCATTTTTATGTGATAGTATGCATCCTGGAGATCTACCGAGCACATCCAGTCGCTCTCTTGCAGGTACGGAATGATGGGCTGTAGTATGACCATCCAGAACTTTTCATTGGCAGCTGACAGGTTCAGGGTAGAGAGGTCCAAGATGGTCCTTAAGTCCCCCATTTTCTTTGGCACCAAAAAGAACCTGGAGTAGTAGCCCGATCCAGACTGATCTGGGGGGACAGTTTTGATGGCTCATTTTCCTGGCAGCTTGGGAATTTCCTGTGCTGCTGCCTCCCTTTGCATGGGTGGAACATCCGGGAGGAGTTTGGGAGGTATGGGGGAACCCACGCAGGGGATAGAATATCCTCTGGATATGATTTGAAGCACCCAGTGGTCCTTTGTTATGGACTCCCATGCCGCTGGATGCAAGGACAATCATCCCCTGACTGCCTCCAGAGTAGAGCAGCTGGGCAACCCCTCAGGGCTGCTGCCCAGGTCTATCCAAGAATGGTTCTTGAGACCTGAAGTTTTGCGGACCTCCTCAGCCTCTGGGCTGGTGTCCATTCTGTCCCCCTCTGCCTCTAGGGGAAGAAGAGCCCTGAGTGTACCGGGAATACTGAGTCTTCTAGAACCACATCTTTTGCCCTCTTTGTTTCCAGGAAAAGGACCTTTGAGGGTTAGAGAAGCAGATCCCAATGGCAGACAGCGTCTTCCCATCCTTCTCACTCTGGACTAGTATCTCTTTGATGGTCTTAACGAAAAAAGTCAAGCTGTCATAAGTGGCATTGGCAAAGGATGCCTTAAAGGGTTCGGTGAATTGGCATAACCTGAGCCAGGTGTTGCACCTCATGGACAAGCCAGACCCAGCCGCCATAGCCGTTCCTTCTGTAGCATGGGAGAGAAGTCACATGGACATATTTGATACTGCTCTCAGAGTGGCCATTTTCTCACCGAATGAAGCCTTGTCCTCCTGCAACATGGATTTGGGTGGAGACTCCTCCAGCTCCTTCACTAGGTCGTGTTGGTGTCTTGTGACAAGGGCCAAGTAGTTCAGTGCCCTTATTGAAAAGGTAGCTGAAGCGTACACCCACTTCCCTAGGCAGTCCATCATCCGTGACTCTCAATCAGGAGGGTGGACCAAGGAACTTTCCTGAGATAGTTCCTTCTTCGTGGCTGCTGCTACCACCATGGCGTCCACTGGGGAGCCCTTGTTCCAGGAAGGCCTGTCAATAGGTGGACTCAGAACCTTATCGGGGCACTTGGGGATTGGCTCCACGGTATCTGGTTCCTTCCACACCTGCGAGGTGATCAAATCCACTAAAGCATCCGTAGCAGTGGACACCCAAGACATAGATGGGCCTGTGCCAAAAGCCTCCAGAAACACAGACTCATCAGAGGAGGGCTTGGGGGCAGACAAACCTCCCCAATGGTGCAGGATCTCCATGATGTCTCCAAAGGAGACATCATTGGGAGGGGATCTTGGAGAACCCTCCCCATCATCTAAATCTGTATCCTCGGTTAGGGACTCGGGGGAGTCCAAGTGCCTCCTCTTGCACGTATGCTTGCGGGGCACATCTCCAGTGGGGCTCTCTGGGGAGCACTTGCAAGCCATCTGTTCCTCTAATGGAATTGTCTGGAGCTCTTCGGGCACAGGCTGTTCCCCTGGTAAGAAAATAGGGACTATCGACAGAGCCGAGGGGGTCTGGGCAGAGTCCGACGGGGCGGCAAGGGTCTCAATCCAATGGAGAGGACCCGTTTTACCACACTGAATGCCGAAGGTGAGCAGACCTCCTAGGAAGCTAATAAGGAGGCCAGTCTCCCCGGATCTGATGCAAGAATCTGAGCCAGACCCGAAGTGGATGGAGCTCAGAGAGAGGAAATCTGGGCCGACAAAGTCAGAGTTGATGGGAAAGGTTCCACTCCCTCGGATCTGACACCCAGGCTCCAGCTCCAAGAGCAGCTCGGATCCGCACTGGTCAGATCTGAGATGCTCCGGGCAGCTGTCAACGTCAAGGATGCAAGGACCGTCGGCCTGACTCCCCTGACCAAGGCCAACCTCGAATCCGAGAACTCTGAAGCCGAAGGTCAAATCAGGGAAGGAGAAATGGGCTGAAAAAAGGGAAGCAAGCTCCCCCCTCCTGAGGGAGGGGGGGCTGGCAAGACCCCCATCTGGATATGTGTACGGATAAAGCACCTCATCATCTTATCCAGATCCATGTCCAATAAAGAATGGTTTGGCCGAGACAAGACCATGGACTCTGACCTGGTCAGTCGGGGAACCGAGGCCTGGGAGACTGAACTTGCCTCCTCCAGCTCCGGGGAGAACCACAGAGACCAGAGCCGAGGGGAGTCACAGGTCCATGCAGACTTGCTCGGAGTCGAGAGGACCAGGCACCTCTTCCTCTTTTCCTTCATCTTCAACTCTCTCTCCCACTCTCTACCTCTCCTCTGCTCTGCTACCACAGGCTTAGATGCAGGAGTTTGAGTCCCAGCCTGGGAGGAAGGGGAAGCCAGAGGGAGAGAAGCAGGAGAGGCAGCCACCGCAGCCGCTGTGACTGAAGCCAAAGATGAGGAAGGAGGATCAGTGGCAAGCAGAAGACCTTTGAGGGCCAACTTGGCCTTTATATCCTTCAAAGCTTGGGGACTGAACCCAGCACAGATGGAGCACTCCACATTAAGGTGGGCCACACCTAAGCACAACACACACAGAGTGTGGCCATCCGCTGGGGAGAGCTTATGACCACACTCTGTGCAGCGCTTAAAGATAAGCTTTTCAGCCATGCTATCAAACAAGAAACCTTAAAAAAAGGAAAGAGACAGACCAAAAACTTTCTTTCTTTAGACTAATAACACATCCACTCACCACACTAGACTGACTAAGAGGGGGGAGGGGCACCACAGACAAACTACTCTAAACTAGCTACAACTACAAACCTACACTCGACACCAGAGCGATGGGAGGGGATAAAGGGTACCTATACTAACCTGAACTGGCAAAAAGTAACAGAAAATTTAGAAAAACCTACAATCAGAATCACCCTGCTAGCTGGAGCTTTAGAGACACAATGTTTTACAAATCATGACAAATGAGATCTGGGGATGGAAGGCAGTGGAGGTGTATTATGGGTAAGGGGAGGAGTCTGGAGCTCGGAGCTGATGCTAGTAATTTTTGCCAGCTCGGATCTGATACGGATCCGTATTCTCACAGGTTGAAGACCAAATGAAGTAAACTACTTCAGATTGAGTAGTACGGATGAACTACCGCAGCAGGGTTAGCCTCCTGCCAGTGTATACCTTAGCTCAAGATGAGCTCAAGATGATTGTCACTGTTGAACTGACATCCTGACCCTTTGTGTAAAAATGAGAAAAGGGGTTGAGCATGGATGGATGGATGGATGGATGGAGTAAATTATGATTTGTTAGTTTTAAAATTTATGCATGTTTTAGTTTAAAGACTTAGAATCTCCGATCTGTTTTGTCAGTACCCTGAGTAGTACAACCATTTGGCACCTCCCCACCAAACATTTTTTTTAAATGTTGAGCATTTACAAGCTGTGGGGTAAGTGATTATAGTCCCTTTATAGACAGCGTATTAATTACCCATCTGTTATTTTTTTAAGTGGTTTAGCTACCTTTAGAAAAGATAATCATTTTATAGATAGTTTAGAAGCCATCCACTAAGTAACTGCAATTACCTGACTGACAGCTTATAAGCTTCAGCACCCCTTATAAATTGGCACAAAAGGCAGATGCTCCATTCACCCCTCCCCCCTCCTTGCTAGAACACTGATGAAAACACCATTTTCAAATATCTAGTTATTGCTAGTGTTGTAGTTTATACTGTTTTCTTTTATGTTAATTTTAGAAACAATGAATTTCATTTCCAGATGGGTAAATGTAGGTGAGCAGCATCGGTCTGGAGAATCTGGAGAGTTTGTTGGTGCATTTTATTTAATTAATGTGCAACATTATCTTTCCACATTAAAGCAGAAAGAAAATGGATTTTTTTATTTTATTTTTTCTTTTACCTGAAAACTAGGTTTGGGGTTGGTTAAATTATTTTAGGTAGACTAGAATATTCTGGTGGTGTCTCAACCTTTCCTTTATTTTTAGTGAACAGTATATTTATGATAGATTTAGTGGAATTTTAGCAGCTTTAATGACACATCTTGGGTGTAGATATAATTGCCATGAGGTACTCATATTGTAAAAATATCTACCCAGTATAACAGATTGGTGTCTTATTACTCCTTTTATCTGGGATCAATATTAGGATAAATGTAAACAGACAAATTCACACACACATGCGTACACACAGTTTCAAACATAAGTAGTTTACTCAGAAGTACTAAAAAGTGAAAGAATAGCATCTTCTTGTTCTTTCTCTCTTGAGTTTGATTCCCTCAAAAAAAAAAAAACGTATACCTTTTTGATTTTACTCAGCTAGGGCAAAGCAACTAAAGATTTTAAAAATAGGCAGCTGCATTTACTGCAGCTCACTTGATCGGCAAAAAAAAAAAAAAGTGGTTATAAAGAACCCCCTGTAATAAAAATGGCTGCCAGTAAGCTCCAGTGCACTATAATACTACAATGAAGTTTATCTTCTCAGACTGACACATTTCATCAGTAATGCTTCAAACAAATGCACTACACTAAAAATGAAACATTTTGTGAATATGGTAAAATAATCATTTCTAATTATATAATTAAAACATGGAAGACAAGCAAACAAGCTTCATGGTTAAATTTAAACAGGAAATTGCTACATTACTGATAAATTGAGAGTTTATTATAGAGAAAAATGTGTAAGTGAATAATACTTTACATAACTGTTCTAGTTTTAGCAAAGAATGGTTTATAAATGCAAAAGAAAACTAAAATATGTGATTACTCATAATAAAAAAAATGGCAAAACACTCAGACCATCAAACCAATAAACTCAGAAAAAAGTAAATGGTCTGGGCACACCGGAAATTAAATAGTTTACAGCCTGTTCCAGTGTGCCCAGACCATTTACTTTTTTCTAAAATATCTGATTGTTAATGGCTGGTTGAGATCTACTTGTATTATGCATGTTCATGCAGATGTGATAAGTGACGGAGCTTATATGTGATACAATGTCAGGCCTGAATGCTCTAACACTTGCTAGGAAACCAAGTAGTGTCCATACTGAAACTTCATGAGGTTTGTTTTGTGTATCATTTTTAACTTTGAGGGACTAGGAGAGCCTTATTAATCATACACAAAGAGTGTCAACACTTAGCATTCAACAACAATCACAGAAAGTAGTAATTTAATATTATTAATCAGTAAATAAATCATGTTTACAGTACAAGTATGTTTTCTAATGAAGTTCACTCATTCACTTATGAAAGATGCAGTGAATTAATTTGGTTTTCATGTCATTAGTCTAGGCTATACCTTGTAAAACAAGAGGAATGGAAAAATCACCAGTAATGTACAGAGTTCCACTTTATTCAACTGTGTTTCAATTCCATCCATAAGAGTGGAAACTGAAAACTGAGCATTTTCATTTATTCTCTGAATATCATCCACTCAAATGAAGAATGAAAGAGTGTTTGATAAAGAAAGCATGTTAGGTCAAAAAATATTTTATACTAGGAGCGTCCCCATGTTTTGTTATGTAGGAGGTCATTCCTTCTGCATCCCCTATTTAGAATAACCAAGTTTAAGGTCTGCCAACAATGGGGCAATTTCTCATATGCCAGGGACTCTGAATTACAAGTAATTCTCAGCTTGACTCGTCCCAGTTGACAAAACATCTGCTCAATGTATAGACTACCAGTGGATTGACACCTATGTTTTACTGCTGTATCACCCTGCTCTGCGGTTTCTCACAGGGCACAAAATGGGTATGTTGCTGAGGGAACTATATTCTCTTTCCACAGCTTTATAGATTAGGAGTGTTTTATTAACTCCACCTGTTGCATACTCCCAAATATTGATGCTCCATCTGTTTTGACGTACGGCAAATGATGTATCAGCTGGATAGTCCAGATTGTGAACAGCACTGGATACTTACAAAAATACATAAAATAGCAAAAGTTCAGGTGAGTGCAACAAAACTTTCATCTGGCATTATTTTCAGGGTAAAGAATAAAGACAAGCACAAATGATTAAACATGGAGGAAGGAATGTGGGACAGAAAGATCACTCTCCTGACCGAGTCCGCTATGCATCTCTACAGGGTCTTTTGGTTACATGACATGAGTGCCTGAAGAAGCGTGGTCCTAATTAGGTAGTAAAATTAGAGAAGAAAGTTTTGGGAAAGCAAGGGACAGTAAAATGACATGTTTACCACATGAAACCTTAGAAGACAGAAGTGTAAATTATCTTGTAAATGGCATTTGCTAGATGTATGGAGGCTAGTTGGGTCAACTGTTCCTTACCTACTGTCAACCATTTTGATGTACTGCACATTTCACTAACCACTCTCTGGTCAGGTTAATCCTCAGTAATTATAGACACAGAAACAGATATATGCATATCTGTGTATCTATCTATAGAGAGAGAGTACTATAAAAGTGATTAATGAAATGCTGATATCTTGGTGGTTTTTATGAAAGAGCAGGTTTTGAGGCAGAAAACATACTGGCATTAAAATGAGAGCTAACTATTTGAACTGCTCAGGAAAAAAAAACAATCCTAAAGGAAAACAAGCAAAAATCATTTAAAGATTGCAAAATGAAAAGACCAAATTAAAAAGTCCTTATTAAATCTTTTATAGTGCTTACCTATAAACGTTGAAAATGTAAACAATGTGTATTGTTTCTATAAAGGCAGATTCACGTCCAAATTCAGCTTACAGAAAATAAAAGCAGTAATCAGAAACACTGAATATTACATTCTCCTGTTCTCAAAGTGCTTATTCAATTTTGTTTCATAAAGAAAAGTTCCAGCAGTGCTTGATTAATGGAGAAGGTACATCATTAAACTATTACCATATGCCTTGTCTTCCTCTGTCACTTCTCACAGCACACTTGTATCATTAAATAGATAGCAGGCTCATGCTGGCAAATAGAGACCATGTCAGCAAGAATTAGTTACTAGAATTTATCTGTGTTCCAGCACTGTGCTGTTTTCTCTTTTTTACTCAGTGATACGACCATAATTTATTAAGCTACTCATGTTTTTCAGTTTACAGCATTCCATGTGTGTTCTGTTTAAGAAAGGGAAATGCTTCAATGCTTCATTTTCAAGCACAACTCCCGAGTGTTGGGATAGAGTTGTGAAGATTTGTCTACTGTGGTCATTGTCTATGCCTGGCAAAGCCAAAAAGGATGCCGTAGTTACAGAAAGCTCTCAAAATCAAGGTAAAAAATGTAATCTTTGGTTTTCATGCTCAACTAAGGGCCACAACAAATCCTCAGTGGTTCATCTTTACTTTCTATATGAATATAAAAAAAAGCTCCTTATATGAGGACCAGTGTGTGTCTGTAAACATCATGGTGAGAGTGAAACTTGGCTTTATGTTTTTTTTACTAGCATCTGTGACGATAGCATCTAGTAAAACAACTGCACTAATCTTTCCAGATCCAAGCCTTCAGTAATTGGGACATCATTCCTCAACTAATATATTCAGTGAGAACCAGAAGATATGCTACACCTACTGTGAGCTGACTAAAGTCCATAAACTGGGATGGTTACACAAAGACCAGCAGCAGTGAATGTACTTAAGACTGCTGCTTCATGTATCCTCAGAATATTATAATAGAATTCTGCCCTTCAGAATGTCTTCAGGATAATCATTTGGCCAATGACCATCCCCAAATCTTACAAACTGCTTTGTCTAGAAAATTTTAATTGGGCCAACACCATGATTTCTCAAATAACACTGGCAACGTGTGCACAGGGCTGTATAAATACTGCCACGTGCCACAATATATAGCAGTAGGAAAGGGCACAAACCATACAAAGTTCCAATGCTGCACTTATGCTGGATGCATATATCTTTGTGTAGATGCTACTGTCATTCCATAGAAAACTGGAAAGCAGACGCCATTACTGTGAGAAGCAAAGTCTTAGAAAAGGCAAAAGAAATGGCATAATGGTGGATAAAGCACTGAGAAAGGAAATAAAAAAATGGGCGCCACTGGGTAATATAAACTGCAATACAGTCTGACTTGTGAAGGGAAACACAGCTAGTGGGATGTTAATAAGCAAACAACTTCACTAGGAGAACTCCTAACGCACTGAGCAGGAAAGTCATTAGCAGTATGGAAGCTGAAGAACTATGGCAGTCTGGTTAAGATACAACTACAGAAAGCTGTGAGACAGAATATCAGAAGAAAGGTAGTAAAAGGTGATTGGCTTGGCTGAAAGAGAAAGTGAAGACACCAAATATAATAAAGACTTGTAAAGACAGAGAAACAGGGCAGTTAAAAAAGAATGACCTATGCAGGACCTCTGAGGCTCTGCTAAATGCTGTTTATGATGTAGAGAAAGTCAAGGTAGATTTCTGAAGTAGGACTGGCTACAAAGTGGTAGGTAAAATGCTTTAAAGTACTTTAACAACTGCAGGAGAACTTAACTAGAGACCAGTCTACTGGTGGGGGGAAGGGGGCAGGGAACAAGCAGAGGTAATGCATAGATTTGTCAAAATGCCAGGGCAGAATTACAGAAAAAAGTATAGAGGTTTTGGAAGAGTAAAATAGAAAGATGTGTGAACAGAAAGGAAGTACAGAAAACACCTAGGATGCTTAGAAGGGCTAATAAACTGTTGTCATGAATTTTTAGAAGCCCTATGGTAAGCTGTATAGCCTACTTATTGTTAAATGGGTGATTACAGAAGAATGCATTAGCTAAAGCAGTGGTAGGGAAGACAAAGGCAGTTAAATTCACAGCCACCCTGAGAAAAATGGAGGAACTGGCAGTGAATAGCAAAGCAGTTTAATTTCAGAAACCTAGCTTCTAGAAATTAAACATATTTGCTTGGCTTTGTGCTCATTTCCGCAGAACTCAGCAATCCTTGGCTATTTGCCTGTGCTTCAAGAAGTTTTTCCACTGAATCCAGTGCCATTCAGGCAAAGATAATTGTATTATTGCACACGTTTTTCACTGTTTAAGTGATTGCTGCTTGCATTTTCCAATTTTCTGAGTATTTAAAGTATATTGTTGCTACAAATCACCTTTTCTCATTTACTGTTTGGTACTTGAACTGTTGTGTCTTATAATCACCTTGTAGAGGGGTGATTTAGCTAGGGAATAACTTGTTTGTTCTTGCATTGCATTTGGGGGGGTCCTTTTTTGCTGTAATTTTACATTAAGAGGACTAAGGTCATCCATCTTGTGGCAGAAGGTGTTTGCCTGGTCTATCTGAGCTGGGAAATACTTCAGAGAGGCTCAAAGTGTAGTTATTTTATTGGCAGAGGACTCAGGAGTTAGATTTTACTTTCATTTCTGCTTCTATAAATTAGGTTTGTTTGCACAGAGCTGGTCACAGCACAGTGGCAGTTGGCAGTGTCCTGTGCAGACACAAGCACCTGGACAGTTACGTTTACCATAAACTTAGTACTAGGACAATAACCTGTAATTTACTAAAGCATTGCATAGAGTTAAGCATCGGGCAGCTAGCTTGCAAGTCAGACAGCACGAATACCATTTCCAACAACTATCTAATACCATATCCTAGCACTATTCAACTCTTGTCCCTAACCTTAGAGACCTTTGTAAAATTTCATCCTTAAACCCTAACAACCCACCTGAATGCAAGTCCAGACAACATGGATATGCAATTTCCAAATGTCGCCATAGCCAGCTTGGTAGATATGGGCATCCACAGGCAAAGTAGTAATTGTCTCAATTACACAGACAACCTTTTAATCCTTAAGGAAATTGACATTGTATGCAACAGATGTATATACACAACTTCCTTGGAGGCAAAAATCTCACAATGTTGTTAAGAAGAACACAAATACACACACACACACACACACACACACACACACACACACACACGAACACGCTACATTCTCCACATAGACTATCATGCTGATACTCTAAAAAGCAATCTCCCCAAACCACAAAGACATCCTAGGCCTGCAAACAGCAATGCCTGTCCTCAGCAATTTGTAAAGCACACACCAAAAGCATCACAAAACACCACACGTAAGACTACACCCAATGGACCCCTGAAAATAAAGCCCATAAAACAAGCAAACACATTACCCATGACTCTTTCCATAGGGGACTTCATTGTACGATACACAGATGCACCCTCACCAGACTGTACAAGAAGTAAAACACAAAAAATTCTACCAGCAGACAAACCACACTAGTAACCAGGAACCAAAACTGAGTGAAGAGAAAAAAGCACAAGTGTGGAAACACAGCAGTTACAGTTCAAAATATCCAAAGGTAAAGTAGGCAGCAGGTAAAATAAATCTAAGTTTAATGCATGCAAACTGGTAAGCGGTTTCGCTATGGAATCATAGCTTTTTCAGACCCTAGTAAAACAGCATCTTCACCAAACATTTATATAACAATGTCATAATACACAAACCAATCAGGAGCTAAAACTAATAAAACAATTAAATAGTTAAAGCTGAACTCACTAAAAGGTGAACTCACCAAAAGAAGGTAAACATTACTTTTTCCTTCTCTTTCTGGCTTTTAAAACAGGTTTCAAAGGTACACATTCATTTAAGTCTAGCCCCGTATGAGAATGTAGTTTGGCTATCCATCTTGCTTTATATCTCTGTTTAATTTTTAAATATTGCCAAACCTAACATTCTCATATATAAAATCTAACGCAATAAAAAAAACTATGTTCATTACCTTTCATCTTATAGGTTCATAGTTTAGTACTAAGCTAACTGCCCTTGCAAGCCATTTTAAGCCTAGCCAATTATCCCTTGTGAGACTCAAACCCTGCACCTTGTGCTTGTAAGGCAAACACCTTAGCCATTAAGCCACCCTCCCAACCCCTGAACATGTTTAGCTAAGGCATTAACAGTATTACCTTTATTTATATAATATAAATGGTCCCTAATGCACTCAGAAAACTAACGGTTGGTTCTGCCAACATAAAATAAGCTGCATTGTTCAAAGTTCGCTAAATAAACAACGTTCATGGTGTCACAGTTAGCCATAACATTTAAGGAGTATTTCTTCCCTGTCTGTGGATGAAAAAACTCATTACCATCTCTTACATACCGACATAAATTACAAGTGGTGCCACATTTTTTGGTACCCTCTCTCCATTGTCCATAGCCCAACTTATATGGATAATGCAACAACCTCTTTAAGTTCGCCCTGTTCCTGTAATAAAACTTAGGAGATGTGCCAACTAATACTTCAATAGATGAATCAGAAGTTAAAATATGTCAATTCTTTTTAATTACATCAGTCACATTATTTATGTCAATGGAAAAAGTCAGCAGGACTCTTAAGATGTTATCCCTTCTAACTTGCCTATATTGATCACGGGTGGGGGTCATAAAATAGGGCCTCCCAATACCATTCCTAAGCTGCTGGGCATCGCACATACCTTTGGCTATCTCAGTCCCCCTGTAGCCCCTATCCTCAAAATCTTCCTTCAGAGTCACAATAAATTCCTCAAAGTCCTGGTCCTTAACATGTAGCCTTGAGGTCCTTAATGTTTATCTCTTCACCAAATTCTCAAACACATGGTTAGGATGCAGACTACTATGATGAACAAAATTTGGTTTGCAACAATCCTTCATATAAAGGCTTGTGATAAGTCTATTACTACCAGGCTCCCTCTTCACCATAACATCCAAAAAAGGATATCACAGTATAAGACTTGTAGCAGTGAATTGCAAAAAGTCTGTAGTGGAATGTAGGTAACAGATAAACTGATCTAATTCCAGCATGGTTCCAGTCTAAGCCATAAAATGGTCATCCAGAAACCATCAGTAAAATTTTATCTGATGACCACACCATCTTGAACTCACCAAAAACCTGCATTCCCATATGGCCATAACTGTATTAGCATAGCTATTGGCACATGGTATCCCCATAGCTACACCAAGCCTTTGGTGGCAATATCTACTGTCAGATGTGAAAATGTTATTCTCCAAAACCATCTCAAGGAGCAACACAATAAGATCAATCTGCCTAGCATACAAATCAATTCTCATTTCAATAAAATCCTTGACCATTAAGATAACTTGATGATTAGGTACAACTGTGAACTGTGATACGACAAGTGTTACCAAAAGGTAACTAGATGGAAACACATCATCCACACACAACTTTTTTTATCTTGGAATTTGTACCACCTATTGTCAGCTACACATTTGTTTGGGAGATGCAACGGCAAAATTTTCTTTCTGAATCTTTGTTATGAACTATTTATCTTTTTATAAAAAAATATGTCTACTTGCATAACTAACAGTATAGGATTCTGCATTTATCGGTTTGTACTAGGAAATTAGTCCAGCAGACCATTAGAAGTCTAGTCCTACTTTAATTGTCATTACCTCCTCACTCTAGCTGTATGGGCCTGAAAAAATATCCCAGGGTAACATTAAGCATTCCCAACAACTTGACAGGGCTGGTTTCAAAGAGAGCTGGGGAGCTCCTTGATATGGAGGGGCAGCTTATTCCATGGGTAGAGGGTCCTTTGGGAAAGATATGTATCTCACCAACAGACTCTGTTGACATTATGTAGATTTACATCCTTGGAATGAGTTTGCTGATATTTCTTTCTTTTTTTTTTTCTAAGAGGTCAAGCAGGTTTGGGTCCTTCATATTCTTATAAGCCAAGCAGACGTTACTGTGTAAGAGTCTGTAAAAGATTTAGTAAAGTGATAGGCCATTTAGATGCTCTGTGTAACTTTAGGATCTCATATCAGAGATTTTCTTGGTCAGTAAACATTGCAGTTTTTCAGTTTGGCCTATATGGCCATTATGGAATACTGTGCCACCCTTTGTCATGTACCTATCCAAACTTTGGATAGGTACATGATAAAAGGGTGGCACAGTATTCCATAATGGCCTTGATTAGGGGGCAGGAGGATGAAAGGGGTAAAATTAATATCATTGGATGTGGACGGCCTGTTCCTAGTAATTGTTTGGGATCAGTAAACAGATTTCCTAACAACAGTTGATACATGGTGGTCAAAGGGGAGCTCACTGTCCACAAATGTGCTTAGGTCTCTGATAATAGTATCACCTTTGAGAGGGCATCAGTTGCATGAATGTCTTATTTACCAAGAGTTCAATACTGTCTTTTTTGCATTGAAATTGAGTCCATGGTCTCAACACCTGGAATTAGTGTGGGTTATGTCCTCTTGTAAGATATGGGTATCACCTGAAGATTTAATGACAGCACTGAATTTGCAGTTATGCAATCTCTTTCAGACCTTGATATCAGCTTGGATATCAGAGAAGTATATGCATAAGAGCATAGAACCCAAGATGTAATCCTGTGAGACACCACTAATGACAAGCCTTTTAAAAAGAAAGTGTGCCACCAAGTCTGAATGAGTAAGTTCTGTCTGTAAGTCAATTTGCTATCCAGTAGGTTATATAGGGGATTAAGGTGAAATTAAACAATAATGCCAGAAAATGCAAGATAATATAAAATGCTATCTACAAGTGGGCAGTATGTACTAACTATCCATTTTCCAGAGCTTCAGATACCTTCTCAAAGAAGATGTCCATCAGCTTTAGTGTACCTACCCTTCACAAAGCTGAAATGATTCCTGTTGAGGGACTGTAGGCTGACACTATTGCTGTTTATGGATTCAGTTTATAACATGCTTCATTATATTGCAAACAACATTGATAAGAGTCATTAGTCTTCAGTTCCCAGGGTTGGTGTCATGTCAGAGGTATGGCAACCATTCTGTAAGGAAGCCACTATGGCCAATACCAAAACCTAGGGGACATATCCAGTGAAGCGGATAAGACTGAATAGGTTTAAATGACAATCGTTGAGGTTAGGTAACCATTTGAAATGTTGGGACCTGATACAGCAAGTCTTGAAACACAGAGACTGAATGGCCAAAAAATGGGCTTACATACACTAATTCTGAGATGGCCATTTCTCAAAATATTCTCTTTTCTATGATGTATGGTGATCTGAATGCTATTACATATACATTCTGGGGTGTGGGGACAAGTTCCTCACATCATGGGGTGCAGAGAGGCAAACCCCCTACAAAAAAAAAGAAGTTTAAAGGAGAAAAAGTGACATTAAAGATTTGCTCTTCTCTTACAGTTTCAGTCTTTTTTTTAGCATTTCAGCAGTTAGCATTTTGAGTGGTGACATTTCACTAAGGAGCAGAGAGGCTATACTTTTGCCAAAGCTATTTAGGACATGTTTGAAGGAAATTAATAGGATCATACAGAGTCTGAGTAATAAAGGGAGAAGCAAGAAGGGAAACACTGGGAGACGTTTTAGCTAAGTTTATCTGCAAGTATGCTGATGATGTCCTAATGGATATGAGCTGGTGGCACCATCAGACGTCAGCTCTGTGTAGTGCGGAGTATTACTTCTGAGAGCAGAGCATTATGGTTGTCTTTGGAGGACGTTGCATTATTCAGTGCAAACTTTGCTTTCCACACTTTAACTTTACATGAGCTCCTCGCAGACCTTTTTGAAGTTGCTTTTAGAATGATAAGATCTGAGTTCACTTCTTAGAGCCATAAGTTGTTTTTTTTTTTTTTTTTTTAATCATACAGCTTGTAGTGATAGTGGGGCTACAATATAGGGTTTTAGCCTTAAATTTGCCATCATACTTTAAATAGATGGGGACAGTTATTTCAATGCAGGAGTTAAGTTATGAATAAAAGTCCATTGTATTTCAGTAGGTTGTCCAAGAATGGCAGAAGATTGTCCACAAATACAGTGAGGTTGAAAAGAGTCTTGAGCTAGGTTCTTAGGGAAAATATAATAGACTACTGGTCTGATTTAGTCATACAGGGGAAGGCTTTAGGTGTGGAGTAGAGTGGTACTATATTACTGAGAACAAAGCTGAAGACACCGGAACCCCTGCAAGGACAAGGCACTATCTTACAGTCAATGGAATTGATGTCAATAAAATTAAGGAATCACTATATATATTAGTTGTTGGAGGTGAATTTGGCCATTTGATGGGTGGGTAGTTGAAACCACTCAGGGTGCTTACATTTCATTCACTAGCTAATGATTCTAATTGACTGAGGCAGATTTCAAAGGCAGTGAAAGACAAAGAAGGTGTAGTATAGTTTACAATAATATGACAATATGATTTGTTTAATGATCTAAGCTACTCAGGAATTTAACATCATTATTATACTGTAAGGTACTGGAACTGTTGATGCATAATGATATGTCCTCCATCTTTGTTAAAGGTTCTGAATGAATAAGCTCCAAACCCCCATAAAGAGGAAGTGCTACAATTACACTAAAACCAAGTACGTGCTCAAGGACAAGGAAGGTCTCAAAGTTTTGTTATTCAAGATGTCCAGCACTGAGTAAGGCTAAAGTGATAAAAGCCAGAAGGGATTTGTTAAACTGGAAGGGCTGGAAGACTGACTCTGTCTCTAAAAGAAAAAAAAGGCACTTTGGGGGAGAATATGCCTTAGCCAGTATGCAAAAGACCTAATGGAGGAGGTGCAGACCATCTCTGGTGACACAGGCCTGCCACAGGATCATAAGAAGTTACTAGGCTAATGGCCATAGGGTCCTTACAAGCCTAGCCAAGTTCTACACTTATTTTCATAATCAGCACCTATTTCCCCTGTCCAAAATGGAAAGGTGGAACCCCCGGAGTGAATTTATGGTATCCATTCAATCATCCAGATTGTATTTGAAGAGGGCAGATGAGGTGCTCTGCTTGTCATGAAGTGGGAGTCTGTTCCAAAGGTGTGGTAACCTCTGGGAGACAAAGCGTTCCCTCCAGCAGGTTCTATTAATGTCACATACCATATTAAGGTCTTCAGTGCGAGTAACCTGTGTACCATTTGACTTGTGGATATGCAGCATTTCCAATAAAGCAGGGTCAAAGATCGCCTTTGAGTAGTCTGTATGAAACAGAATAAAGTGACAGTGATTTCTGATGATCCACATAGGAGAGATGCTAAAGAACTTGAATTTTCCTTGTGAGGAACCTTTATGGTCTCTCCAATTGCTGCAGATGCTTGGAAAGGTACATACCAAAAGGGGCGCTGTACTCAATTATTGGCCTGATGAGGGAAGAGTACAGGGAGGTTATAACTTCTTTTTTTTCTGGAGGCATTGCCTTTACTTATGAGATGAGCAATATAGAATGCCCTTTTTACCACTCTGGAGACATGTTGATCAAAGGTAAGGTTGCTGTCAACCTGTGTGCCCAGGTCTCTTATCACTGAGTGCATTCTTAGGGTGTTGCTATTGATGTGGTAGTTAGCAGGAATATCGCTCAACTATCTCTTCCTATGGTGATGCACACTAAAACACCCTAGACTAACACCAATTACTTTGCCAACTGTTGAAGTAAATTATTTATCGTTTGTATTGTGGCATCACTTGTGATGGTGGTAAGATGCTTTTCAAGACTAGCTGTTTTCCAGCTACAGCCACAGTCACTGGGAGCTCAGCTATGTCTCTCCATCTGCAGCAGCATGCTGTATCTAAGAACATTCACCCTCACATGGGTAACACCCAGGTTATATGCATACTTGATATGAAGGTATCTAAGGCATTCCTCTCAACTTTCCAGATTTTCACAGACTGTCCAGATTTTTGATTAAAATTTTTGACCTGCTCCTCATAAGATTTATGTTTAAATCAGGGAGAATTAAGGTCACTAAATCATGACAGATATCCTAGTTTCAGAAAATGCATGCTAGCACAAAACCTTTTATGGTAGCAGCTTTTTAAGTTTCTATAAGCAATATTTAAAAATTGCACCTATTTTGGGGCATTTTTTCCTCATTATTTTTGGTTTTGTCCAGATTTCTTGTGCTAAGAAGTCGAGAGTTATGAAAGGGATCTAGTGACATCCCAGCTCCTAGCACCTGAGAGACAGCTAACCATCAGTCTGTCCTTGCTCAGCATGGTAAGTGGAATGTCTGCATGTCTGACTGAGACATCTAGGACTAATACTTTGTCATGTGTGGCAGGATGCTCTTGTACCCTTAGGGACTGAGCACGCCCAGGGACCCCTTGGCTAGGAGGGAAGCAATTAACTGAAGTGGTTCATGACTAAAAGAGGTCAGACTTCATTCCACTTGGAAACCTACTAAAAAGGAAGACTGAGGAATGATGACAATAAACATCTGTGAGTAAAAAAAACTGATGGTTTACATTACGAAAGGTAGGAATGGTAATTTCTATAAAAAATAAAGAAAGTGTTACAAAACCAGACAACTGGCAGAGAAAAAGGACAGCATGAAGAAGATGACATGAGTGCTTTTCCACGAAGAGAATTAAAAGATGTACCACTGATGGCTAAGGTCACCCCTCAGGCCAAAGTAGATCAGCAATGGAAGTTATTAATTAACTACAGGATAGTTGCAAAACATTTGTTTCTTTTTTTTCAAATATAATGGGGAAGAAAGAAAAAAATGTCCTGCAATAGGGTTACTGTAGGAGTGGAAAAGGAAGCAAAAGACTATGGTGACCAGGATGATTTACTATTTAAATCCTTTATCTCAAATTTTTCAAAAATGTGGGAAGGTAGGGAATGGAAGGTAAGTTGGGATGGGGAAACGTGTGAGTCATTAGGACAATGGTAAAAAAAGTGCTCTAGGAAATCAGGGTGATAAGGCACTAGTAGATCCACACAATAGAAGCCAGCAGCTGTAGGTATCAGCAAAAATAGTTTAATGCATAAAACCTGAGAGAAAAATCCCTCAGATAACAAATATACAGACCAACAGAGCCTTCCTCAGTGACACAAGTTTTTTGTATAAAAATCAGCTCACAAAGCTTTCAAACAGAATATATATCAGTGAAAAAAACCAATCACAGTACATGATCAGCCTCTCATAATTAACAAATCACAGTTGGTCATTAAGACCAGGTGGAAACATTGCCCCAAGTTTAATTATCCACTTCCTCTTTAGAAGTTAGCAATTCATGCCATTTTATTTTATCCTGACATTTACCCTTAATGTGGTCAATAATACAAAACATAAAGTTAGCTGTGGTGTGTTTTAAACTATGTTTAAACAATGCATTATTAATTCTTGATGTCACTCATGTGTTCACCAATTTAGATGTCTGGCCCACATAAAGCATAGAACAGGTGCAGGTCACTAAATATATAACCCACCCAGAACTGCAATTGGCCCAAAAATTAATCTCAAAAATATCAGGTGTATTCTGACTTATTACAAAATTTACAGTGGCCACACGAAAAACATCCAACCACTGGAGCCCCTGTAAGAGTGGATTGAGTGTACACTTTGAGATCAGACAAAGACTTCTTATAATGACTCAAATAGGACCCAATAGTACGTCCCCTTCTAAAAGAAAATGAACATCTGTCCCCAAGAAAACTGTTCAATCTATTGTCAGCCAAAAGGATGTTCCAATGTCTATCAACCCTGATGGGTTGCATTCTGCATCTGTACTTTGAAGAAACAGTCAAATATGTTGGATAAACCATAGGCCCTGAAAGAAGCTGGGTAATTACGTGCCTTACTTTCATCTCAAGACAGACTACCTCTTCCTTCCTTCTATCTTTCTTTCTAAAATGGCAGTATCCTAACTGAATCAAATAGCTTCAGGCCAAAAACCTGCAAAGGCTAAGGAATGTATACTCCACTTTGAATTCCCAACTTATTTGTTACAATTCAATACCCTCAACAACTCTCGGCATGAATTATGAAATGGGTATCTTGTTTCCATTCCTTGACAGGAATAGGCCCAGTTCCTAAGAGCATAAGTAAAGTTCATGAACTCAGTATTGCATCAGTGTTTGATTCTATGGCTGCAATTACATACAGAAGAATGTCTTCCACTTATTTAAACAAGTTGAAAACATTGGACTCTGTGCATGCCTTATTACCCATTCCAGTATACAGCCTAGCATGGGCATCTCGTTATAATGTTGTGTTCAGTATCTGATGTCACTTTCCAGAACTGGGTCAGAGTTTGCTGGGATCTGTTGAGGGATGTACAACCCATGCCTCTATGTCAGTACAGCTTTGTTACTTGTATAATTTTATAGATCTTTCCTGTGCTTTGTTTGTACAGTGTTCATATGTGAGTGTGTGTGTATGTGTGTGTGTGTGTGTGTGTGTGTGTGTGTGTGTGTGTGTGTGTGTGTGTGTGTGTGTGTGTGTGTGTGTCTGTGTGTGATAATATGGGTCTAGAATATCCAGTTGAAACAACAGAATGGCAACATCCAGGAAAATTACATCAGAATGTCGACAGAAGAAATACTGACACGTTATACACATGCTGTTGGGATTATATATTAAACCAATGTCAATTGTTTTCACAAGGGGACAAGCCCCCCCTGCACCCCCACTACCCCCTGATAATTATACGTACTAACTCCTATATTGCACAATCCCCAGGGAAAGTAAATATTCCCCTTCCTTATAGATTAATAGGTTTATAGGTGTTTACTAGGTTAACAATCGCAACAGCTTTTTTAAGTCAAGCCAATGCACTCCAAATCTCTGACAAGTTCTGGTACCCTTGATATGTGTAAGCAGGAGCCTGGGAGATGAAATATTTACAAGCAGGGGCCTGGGAGATGAAACATTTACAGGTTGCCTGTGTCCAGCAGAGACATAGATGCCAAGCCAGGGATGATATCTTGTTCCCCATCCAAATGTCCAAGTTATGCTTGAATTGGGTTAGGGAGGAACTCTGCTTCATATGGACAGAGAGCCTGTTCCAGAAGCAGGGTAGTCTCTGAGATACATATCTGTCTCTTCATCAGGTCCTATTTATATCACAAGCAAGGTCTAAGTCTTTAGAACAGGTAATTCTTGTGCTGTTTGTTTTGCTAATATGCAGAAGGTTCATTATGTTGAAATGACAAACTGACAATGCCCTGTATGCCAGACAGAGATCTCTCCTCAACAGCCTATAGGAGACAGAATACAGGGATAGTGCCTTGAGGCCGTCTGCAGAGAACATTTCACTTACACCCTGTATTCTTTTAGTGAGGAACCTCTATGGGCATTCCATTTGTTGAATATGCCTGGTTATGTACATACCAAAGGGGGCATTGTACTCAATGATAGGTCTGATGAATGCTGAATACAGTGGGGCAATGACTTCCTTGGACCTAGATGCCATACCTTTGTTTATAAGTTGAGCAACACAGAATGATTTCCTCACTACTGTAGACACATGATGGTCAAAGGCTAGATTACTGTCTATGTGTGTCCCCAAGTCCCTGACTATTGGGTCAACTCTAAGGGGTGTGTTGTCAATAGGATAGCTACCAGGGGTGGATGACGTCCTGAATGATATTATTATGCATTTCTTGGCATTCGGTTTTAGTCCATGGCTCTGACATCAGTTGTTTGTCTGTGTCTGCCCTTCCAGGAGAACATTTGTGTCAGTGTGGGTTTCAATGACAGCTTCTAATTTGCAGTCATATGCATATTTAGTCAGCCAGAGACCATTACCATTGGCCTGACTTCAGAGAAGTAAATGTCAAAAAGGAGTGGTCCAAGGACTAATCCCTGAGAGTCCACTTGTGACTAGCTTCTATGTAGAGGTGGACTCCCTAGTTTTAACTTCCTAAGTCCTGTCAATCTCACACACCTGTTGACCACCTGTCTATGTCGACCAAATGGTGTAGATCTCCTGACTATCATCAGTTTGTCATTTCAACATGATGTCCTAGACTCTTATAAATATGTATATAGACAGATATAAATATACATGTGTGCATGCATGTGTATCTGCAGGGTGGGTTATGCATGGCCTGCAACCACTGTGGTCTACCAAACTTCAGTAACTGTAATGAACTGATGGTATAATGGCTTCAGCCAGGCTGTAAGGCCTCTGTGTACGTTACAGTTTACTTTTATATGCCAACTACGGAGTGTCATACTGCATATTCTGAATTGTGCAGCCCTATTATTCATGATGAGTTGCCCATTTGCATATGTGCAACATATCGCCTGCCGTCTTTTGAGTTCATAAGGTCATAAAAACTTAAACAGTGTTCAGGCCAATTGCCCAACAATGAACACTGATTCTGTAATATAAGGTTCAAATGTAATATCTCCTGCCCAAATATCAATATTTTTCTTATACGTATCTAAGGTAGTTGACTGACAAATTCCAAGTAGGTATGTTATTCCATAAAACTGCCATGTAGTTTGCTATAAATAAATACCTTAACCTGATTTTACAGAAATAAGTCTTAACCTTCACCTGGTTATACAGAAATAAGTCTTAAATCTCGTATTATTGTGCTTTAGTGCTTTATCATTTTTGCACATCTCCATATTACATAAGATTTGCATTATATCATGAACAGGGGTGCCGGAAGCTTCTGAAGGCTGGGGGGGGGGTTTGGAAGTGAAACAGGTATTTAGTGATCTTAAAGGGCATTTGTTTAACCGTCTACTGCCATAACAGAAACATATCTGTAAGAAGATATATGTAGTGTAAATATGAGTTACATTTGGAATGAATGTGCAAACAAAAACAAAATATGTCACCGAATATCTAGACCCTGGCAGCCTCCACACATCAGGTTGTAGAAGTGGATTTTGACACAGACTTCTACTCTGGACTTATACAATTATCCCTGCTCAGAGGTGTGTACAGAAGGTTGCTATAACATGTTTAGCACTGGGGAAATTGTGGTCATGCTTTCATTATTTCTCTAATTTTCCTCATAGTTAAACCTCAAAGGTATGCAAAAAAAGTCCCTGTAGCTTGTATGGGGCTGTGACAGTGTGGTCATTATTTCTTTAACTTTTCACACAAACCTCAAAGATATGCAGAGAAGATCACTACAGCTTGGGTAGGGGGAGTGTAATGTCTGTTAGCAACAGGTTGAAATAAATGACTGTGATGATTTTTTTTTCACATCAGAAGTATATACAAGTGGCTAATGTTGTGGGGTATTGTAAAGGGGCATATTGTGAATTTACATCCGAAATGAACAAGTTAAAACAATTTTACTAAGTTCTGGTTGTCAGCTGGATACCCAGAAGGTAGCTGTCTTTTGGAGGTGGAGTTGAAAAGGCAAGCTGTATGATGTGTGGCAGCAGCAATTTGAAATATATGACTTAGGCCATTTATTCATTCAGATTCATCCCAATCTAACATCAGAGAGATACATAGTAAGCAACTACTTTTTTTTTTCTTTTGACAGGGAAACAATATTCAGAGGCCACTCACATTTTCCTCTCAGTTGGTGTTACTAAGGTTAAAGGTCAATGTTAAACCTCAGTGTCATCAGCAGGTAAAAACAAATTTCACAAAGATTTGTTTGTTGTTTTTCTTTAAAAACTGAAAATATTCTCCCATACAGTAAAGATGCAATTCGGTACATTATGTACTACAAATGCTCGTGTAACAAGTAAGTAAAAAAATAAAACACAAAATATATCATAAAGCTTATCAACAAGATTTGCTACATTCCATAAAACATTTTAAAAACACTGTAACATCTGGGTAAGAAAAGGCATTGAATGTGCGTGGTTTTGTGATATTTCTGATATACAGCCATCATTTTAATTGTATCATTATTTACTACAATGTATCATATACCTGGTTGCTTAATAAACAGTGTTAAAATGCCCCTGCAGACACACTCCTCAAGCTGTTTAAGCTTCGCTCTGGCTTTGCCCCTGATCAGTGCTGCACTACAGTGGTAATGCCCCTCCATAAAGGTGGCCTTGCAGCTGATCTGGGTAATTACAGTCATGTCAGCCTTACAAGCCTCATTGGCAAAACTGTGGGGTACATTATGACTAACCTCATAAATTGTTGCATCAAGACTCTTGTTAGACTTGACAATCAACAGTTTGGCTTTGATAAGAGTAAATTATGTCTATCCTGGAAAACATCTTCAAAAAGGTTACAGAGACTGTAGATGATGGCCATGCAGTGCACGTGGTGTATCTTAACTTGGTGAAGGCCTTCAAAACCATTCCCTATGCTGGCATCATACAAAAGGTAATTGATTTAAAGAATCAACCTATATGTGGTAAGATGTATAGTAAACTGGCTGAAAGACAGAGCTGACACAGTGCGAGATGCAGATGCCTCATCATTAAGTGTGAAGTGACCCGTGCTGTCCCCTCAGGGCTCGGTGCTGAGACATATCCTTTCTGGTATTTACGTCTGAAATTTCCAAATGGAAAGCAAAGACCTCTAGCTAACAAAGTTTGCAGATGGCTGTAAACTGGAGGTTGTTGTTAGGTCACCCTATGCTACCCAAACTCTCTTGAATGAACTCTCCCTCATAAACCATTGGTGTACATAAAATGGCCTCAAATTAAATGCTAAAAAGTTAAGTATCATCAATGTTGGCAGATAATCACTTCCCCCATACTGAACAGACAACACTCTACTGCAAAACGAACATTTTTATCAGGGACCTACGTACTCGGTCTGATAGCACCATCTCTTTTAACCATCATGTGACAAAGGTTGTCAGAAAGTCCTTTTATTTAGCCCACCAAACTGACAAGGGAATATCGTCACAGTCTAAAGTAATTACTCCCTTATGCTCAGCATTAATTAGGACAGTTATCGACTACACTGCCCCCTTTGAGATATATCTCATTATAATATCAAACAGTTAGCAAGGCAGCAGAGGTTCTTAACTAAAAAGATCACAGGCCTCAAGTCTCTAAAAGACCAAAGTAGGCTGGAAACATTATCCCTTTATTCAGTGTCTTACAGATTTTTGAGGAGAAATCTCTGTCTTGTTTACTGCACCATTATAGACTCAGTTGTTCTGGATCTCATGTTTCCCTGCAAGTCCTGTATCTCCAACCTGTACTAGAACCAGAAACCTTAATCTTCACCAACAGATAAATACAGCACAGTGCAGAATCAGGCATATAAGGTAGCATGTCTCAAACATCTGGAATAAACCTTCCCTACATGTTAAGAAGTGTGATTTACTATCTTGGTATGAACCTAAATTAGATGACTGGATAAGTATCCACAGATTTACTTTGGGTTTGACTGGTATGGCCCTCCTGGAGAAAGGAAGTGCTGCCTGAGGGAGGATACTGGCAAGGCATGAATGGTTGTAAGACTAGTCACATGTAGATCATACTTACGGGAGTCACACATGCATTGTACTTATGGGAATCACACATATATCACACTTATGGGAGTCAGACATACATTGTACTTATGGCAGTCACATATACATCATACTTATGGGAGTCACTCATACATTGTACTTATGGCAGTCACACATGCATCACACTTATGGGAGTCATAAATACATTATACTTATGGCAGTCACACATACATCACACTTATGGGAGTCACACATACATTGTACTTATGGCAGTCACACATACATCACACTTAGGGGAGTCACACATACATTGTTCTTATGGAAGTCATACATACATCGTATGTATGGGAGTCACACATACATCACACTTATGGGAATCACACATACATTATACTTATGGGAATCACACATACATCGTATTTATGGGACTCACACATACGTCATACTTATGGGAATCACACATACATCATACTTATGGGAATCACATTTACATCGTACTTATGGGAATCATACATACATCATACTTATGGGAATCACACTTACATCGTACTTATGGGAATCATACATACATCGTACATATAGGAGTCACACATACATGGTACTTATGGGAGTCACACATACATCGTATTTATGGAACTCACACATATGTCATACTTATGGGAATCACACTTATATCGTACTTATGGAATCATACATACATTGTACCTATGGGAGTCACACATACATTGTACAGTTGAGAAGTATGTTCTGAAAGTAAAGTTTGATGCACATGAATGTAATGTCGTATTGTACTTGTGTAAACTATTGTCTTTACTGCTATTGATCCTAGGTTATGGCTGAAAATGGTCAATAGGCCAATACATTTACCTGGTAAACAAATTGCAATCTATACATAAACTGTCCAGAATTTTGCAGAGCATCCTCAATTTTGTCTCATATTTTTGCCCTATTCCTCATAAAATGTTTGATTTTTCTGGAAAAAGACTCAGGATCATGTAGCTCAACTCTCTGGAATTTTACAGGATGCCCAGATTATTGCTTTATATTTTTGGTTTGTTCCTCATAAACTTTGTGATGTTCGTCGTCTCCCATTGCTGCAGTCCTGACTAATGGGTACTCCGCTGCCCTCCATCGGCCCGAATACCAAAGGGCTAGATCTGGCGTCGGTCATGGCGCCCGAGACTGACGTGGTGTCAGTATAAATGCGCATGACCGACGCCATAACTTTAGTCTTTCTTGCCGCATTGTCCTGAGCAGAAGCAGAATTTGCAAGTGCCGTTCGGCGTTCTGGAATTGTCGGTTTTCGAGTTTCAGACCGGAGACCAAGTTGGGCTAAGTACCCCATTGGGGACATTTTATTTTTTTGTCTTTTTCTTGTCTCAGTATTGTCGGATGTCAGAAAAAGTTAATAACTGTATTTCTTGTGGGAAACAGATTCCTCATAGGGATTACCATTCACTCTGCATTCCTTGTTTAGGGCCTGAGCACGACGTTGTTGGGTGTCGCTTTTGTGCTACTTTTAATAAGCGTACTATTAAACGTCGGTTGGACTGTGCTAGGCTGGTGTTTGGTAACCGTTGTAATTACAACATGCCGGCGGATTCTCCGACGACTGGCTCTTCTAGGAAGCGCAAAGAAAGTCTTTGCGGTCCAAGCAGGATGGGCGTCCGCTCCGGACGCCGGTCCTGTTGAACCACTGGCTGCTTCAGTGGCTCTTTCTGACGGTGTGCCTGAGTGTCAAGGGAGCCTTTGTTACTACAGGGGTGGCTTCTCCTTTGTTAGGCCAGGTTGAGGGTGCTCCTCTGTTGTCTGTGGCTCCCTCCCTCGTAGGGTGGTTAAGCCTCCTCCTTCTCTAGGCAAAGGCCATTCTAAGTCCAAATCTGCCCCTGGTGCTTTCCCAGGGTCCAGCTCCTAGGAAGCACATGCTGAAGATGGCTGAAGATTTGATTTCTTTAATTAGGGGTTCCATGCCTCCCCCTCAGAAGAGGCCCAGGGTAGAGACAGAGTTGGAGGGTTTGGTTCAGTCTTCCATTGAGTCTGATTCCTCTGTGGAAAGCCTTCAGGATTTCCCTCCCTATTCTGATTCGGGGGCTGAGGATGCTTCTCCCTCTGCGTCCCCTCCAGAAGATTTTTCTTTCTCTGAAACTTTGCATTCCATGAGGGAACATTTCAAATGGGAGGGCCAGGATTATTCTGATTCTCATAAAAGGCTGAGAGAATTTTTGTTTTTGCCTCAGCACAGGCCCTTGGCTATTCCTCCTGTACTGGATGTTGTTCAGGATGTGTTTTCTGAGGCTGCCCTTAACCCGGATTCTCTGCCTCCTGCCCCTGTTAAACCAGATAGATACTACAGGGTTCCGGAAGCTCACAAGTACTTGTTTAAGAGCCCTAGGGCTGATCCTGAAACTATTTCTCAAGGCCCCAAGGGCGTTAAGGCCTCTGTGGTTAAGAATCCAGTTCCTCTGGACAAAGATGCTAGGGCCCTGGATAGGTGGGGTAAAAAACTGTATACCTCTTCTACTTTGGCTATGAGGGCTTTGAATTGTCAGTTTCATATGCTCAAGTATCAGAATTTCTTGTTAAGTCAATTGAAATGTAAAGTGGATGCTTTAGCTGAAGGTATTGACTGTAAGGAGCTTCAGGATTTTGTGCATGCTTCAGACCAGGTTGGGAAGCATTCTCTGCAGTGTGGTTTTGATGCTTTACAAGCTTCTTCCAGGGTGGCTGCTACTAGTTCTGTTGTTCGCAGACATGCCTGGCTTAAAGATCAGTCCTTGTCGGAGCATGTTAAAGCTCGTATTATGGATGCTCCTTTGCAGTCTGATGTACTTTTTGGCCCTCCTGTGGAATTAGTTTTGAAGAAAATGGAGGAAAAAGCTAAATCTATGCAGACAGTGAAGGAATTTTTACAGGTTCAGCCTCCTAAATTCAATAGGAATTGGCCTGCTAAGGGATGGTCTTTTCCCTCTTCGGATTTTCGTTCTAGAGGCAAGTCGAGGCGTAGTAGAGGTAGGGCTTCCTTTCAGGGCCCTGTTACTTCTAGGTCTTTGAGTTCCTCTACCCCTTCTGCTGGGGAGGGCAAGGGTCAGTCCTTTCGGAAGCAGACCCAATGACCTGTGTCTTCAGCTGCCGGACTCTGCTTTGCTGGCAGCTCCTCTGGGTGGAAAACTGGGACTTTTCAACGGAAATTGGCATTTGGTTACCCAGGACAAATGGGTGTTGGACATTGTAACTCGAGGCTACAAATTTTATTTTCACACTTTCCCGCCTTTCAGCGGTATGCCGGATGTGCCTCATCAGCAAAACTTGGAAGCACAGGCACAGATTTCTTCTCTGCTCCGGTTGGGAGCAATACAGGAAGTTCCTTCGGCGGAAAGGGGCACAGGGTTTTATTCCCGTCTTTTCTTAGTGCCAAAGAAAGGAAATACTTGGAGACCCATTCTGGATTTATCCATTCTAAACACCTTTCTAGAAATTCCAAAATTCAAGATGTTAACACTGCAACAGCTGTTGCCTATGCTGGGCAGGGATCACTGGATGGTGACTTTGGATCTCAAGGAGGCCTATCTTCACATTCCTATCAGGCCCAGTTGCAGGAAATTCCTGAGGTTTCGGACTGGGAATTTGCATTATCAGTTCTCTGCATTGCCCTTTGGCTTATCTACTGCGCCCAGGGTATTCACGAAAGTCCTGGCTCCAGTAATAGCTTTTCTCAGACTACGGGGAATTCAGATTTATCCCTATCTGGACGATTGTTTGATACTGGCTCAAGACAAGCACGACCTACTTCGACATCTGCAGTGTGTGATGACAGTTTTCAGATGCCTGGGGTATTCTGTGAACAAAATAAAGTCCAGTCTAGTACCCTCACGAGAGATGTGTTTTCTGGGTGTGAGTCTGAATACAGCGACTCAGATGGCATTTCTTACCCCGGACAAACAAAGAAATCTTCACCAGTACTTCCTACAGCTATCAGTCCTGTCCAGGCTGACTGCAAGGACAGTCCTTCAAGCCTTGGGGTTCATGGCATCTTGCATTCTAGTACTTCCCAATGCCAAACTGCATATGCGGAAGCTACAATGGTATCTCAAAAGCGTTTGGACTCAACACAGCCACGATTTGGACACTGTCATTCGGATTCTTCCTTGCATCCAGAAGGAATTTGTGTGGTGGGCTCAGGAATGTCACCTAAACAAGGGACTCTCTGTGACCCAACCAGAGGCAAGTCAGATATTAACGACAGACGCCTCGGAGTCAGCCTGGGGTGCTCATTTCAAAGGAAAATGGATTCAAGACCTTTGGCCCCGGAGTTGCTTCACTTGCATATCAATATGAAGGAGATGCTGGCAGTTCAATTTGCCTTAAAAGCATTCAAGGATCTGCTTCGCCCGGGACTGGTGTTGGTTCGAACAGACAACACAACTGTCATGTGGTACATCAACAAGCAGGGGGGAACTCATTCTTACCCTCTTTGCAGACAAGCAATGCTGTTATGGGAAACTGCTTTGGATCTGCACATCACTCTTCGAGCACAGTTTCTACCAGGGGAACAAAATTCGTTAGCAGATGTTCTGAGCAGACAAATGGTGGATCCTCACGAATGGAAGTTGGATCCTCAGGTGTTTCGTCAGTTGACCATGGCTTGGGGAACTCCAGACATAGATCTGTTCGCTTCTCCTCTGAATTTCCAACTACCTCTGTTTTGCACAAGGCTGTTTCATCCGAAAGCCTGGAAAATAGATGCACTATCCTTCAGTTGGAGCAACCTTCACGTGTATGCCTTTCCTCCTCTGCCTCTTCTTCCAAAAGTCCTGTTGAAAGTCAGGAGGGACAAACCGTGCATGATCCTTATAGCACCGGATTGGCCTCGTCAGCATTGGTACCCTCTGTTGAGGAGTTTAATTCGGGAGGCCCCTTGGCCATTACCACGGATTCCTCACTTATTGTCTCAAGAAAACAATCATTTTCTCAATGTCCGGGTGCGATCCCTGCACCTGACAGCCTGGCACATTCAGTTTTAGAGAATGAGGGCCTTCAGCTCCCTCAACAAGTTTTGGATGTTCTTTTGGAAGCCAGGCGTCCTAGTACTCGAAAAGTTTATGCTGATAAATGGAAGAGATTTTTCTTTGGAGTTCAGCTAAAGGCTTTGAGGTCACATTGCCTGATTTGAGTTGTACATTGCAATATTTGACTATGTTATTGGACAAGGGTTTGTCTTTCTCTTCTATTAAAGTGCATGCTGCAGCTATTTCTGCTCACTATGCTGGTGACCCTCCTTTATTTTCACATCCATTGCTTAAACAATTTCTGAGAGGGGCAAAGAATATAAGACCCCCACGGAGGGCTCCTATTCCTGCTTGGGATCTTAATTTTGTTTTGGAGAAGCTGACTCTGCCTCCTTTTGAACCTGCAGCTATGACTGACTTGAAGTTGTTGTCTTGGAAGACTGCTTTTTTGTTGGCTGTTACTTCTGCTAGAAGGGTATCTGAATTACAGGCTCTCATGGCAGTGGAACCTTTTTTTGATTTTTCACAGGGACAGAGTTTCCTTACGTACTAATCCTACTTTTCTGCCTAAAGTGGTTTCTAATGTGGCATTGAACCAGTCTATACATTTGCCTACTTTTTATGCTGACCCCCAAACTGAAGGGGAAAAAGTTTTGCATTCTTTGGATGTACATAGGCAGTTACGATATTATTTGTTCAGAACCAAAGAGTTCAGAAGTTCTCATCAGTTGTTTGTTTCGTTTGCTGTGGCTTCCCGTGGAAAGGCTGTCTTGAAACAAACTATTTCCAAGTGGATTGGCCATTGTATTGCTTTTTGTTATTCTCATCATGGTAAAGAGGTTCCAGTTGGGATCAGGCCTCATTCTACTAGGGCTACGGCCACATCTACTGCTTTTTTAAGAGGGGTAGCTACTAAAGACATTCTAGAGGCAGCTACCTGGAGTTCTGTACATACCTTTACGAAGCATTATTATTTGCCTCTTTATTCTACGTCTAGGGCTGGGTTTGCCACTGCAGTCTTACAGGACATGTCTGCAGCTCCTCAGGCTATTTAGTTGTCCGACCCCCCTTTTTGTTTTTTCCGTGGCTCTGGGATTCTACCCATTAGTCAGGACTGCAGCAATGGGAGACGACGAACATAGTACAGTTTTGTACCTACCATAAATGTAGATGTTCGAGGATCTCCATTGCTGCAGTCCAATTTTCCCTCCCTCCTTCCCCCTTTTTCTTTTTAGATTGGGGTTTTTGGGTGGTGTTTTATTTTTGCATTCTGACATCTGAGGCAAGAAAGACTAAAGTTATGGCGTCGGTCATGCGCATTTATACTGACACCACGTCAGTCTCGGGCGCCATGACCGACGCCAGATCTAGCCCTTTGGTATTCGGGCCGATGGAGGGCAGCGGAGTACCCATTAGTCAGGACTGCAGCAATGGAGATCCTCGAACATCTACATTTATGGTAGGTACAAAACTGTACTTTTTTCTGGCAAACCATTGCAGATTAATTTCATGGAATAATAAGACATTTGAGTTTGAGATTACATATCCTTCAGAAAATGCATGCTGATGTAAAACCTGTTATTCTAGCAGCTTTCTATGTTTATACAAGCAATATTTAAAATCTGTCCCTGATTTTGGTCCTTTATCCCTTCCCCAGTTATTTCTGGCTTTGTCCAGAATTCGTAAGCAAAAGTTGACAGGTCTGCCAAGGATTACAGCCGGTCACTAATTCCAGAGATTAACGTTTCATACTTCTATTGTTCAGAAAACTCATTGTGATGCAAAACCTGTTCTATTTAATTTTAAATTAGTAATGTTTTAAAAAATTACTTGGTTATGAGCCTTCATATCCCTATTATTTTTAGCTTTGTCCAAAATTCTCGAGGAAAGAAGTTGATCGTTATGCCTCAGAAACACTTGCAATTCCTTAGAAACACTTCAAATCATCTTTTTCCAGCTGCCTGAGCTTGTGGTTATCTAGGAAACAGCAACTCAGATATTTCTCTGTAATCGCTATTCTGACAGCAGTTTCAGGGTACATTGGGCAGTTGTAGAAAGTATGGGGGGGGGTCTTGCCCACCTTACCCCATGGTTCTGGCAGCCAAGATCATGAAAGGTTTTATATGCTAAAATAAAATTTCCTATTATATACCTGTAACTTAGGTATTTACACCTGTCTCTGCAGACAAGATCGTTTACCACAATTATTCTTTTAGGAAATTTACATTGAACACTCTCACTGACTTTTAGTGTCGATACAAAACATGCTTTTATGTTCTATGATACATCTTGTATATGTCTTATAAACAGTAGTCAAACAATCCATATTTCTGCTGGTTATATACTTCCATAAATAACCCATCAATTTCATAGACTTTGTACTGATTTCATTTATATAAGTTCTAAATGAAAAATCAGTTGTAATAGTAATGCCCAAATCTTCATATCAATAAATTTCAGTAAGTTCTACTTCATCTAAGTAAACTAGATTACTTTGTATTTTTGGACTAAAATACACAATATTATATTTTTCTAAACTAAGTTCAGTGACACAACTCTTCTGCAGCCTGGCTATGTTAATGTTTACCATATATAAGTAATTTCTAAGTATTTTATTGTGAATTATGCACTGAATGCCATGTTTTAAAATTCTCTCAAAAAATTTACTTCAGATAAATAAGTAATTACATCCTTCACAAAATGTGTTGTTTATAGGACTTTTTTACTTTCTAATCCTGTCATCCTATTTATGTTAAGATACTTGAAGTGGGTACCCACAATTAGGATTTCTAAGCTTATGTATTAGGTTCATAACAATGTTTTACTTGATGCCTTCCAAGTCACAAAAATGTATATTACAGCATTTAGATCATTCCTTGGGACTAAGGAATTGGTTTATTTGGATGTATTAAGATTACTATGGTCCTAATTTATTAAAAAAATCAGAATCTGCAAAAGTGATGAAAAGAAATTGAATGGAAAACTTCTGATACATGGGAGCAAGCATTTCTCCATCTTCTGTGGGTTTTCATCCTTGCACCTCCTTTTTTAATCTAATCATTAAAAAGGCCATAGAAACTTGCAGTAAGGGTGGCAGTTTGACAGAAATGGGCTTTTAATGAAATGAGACTTGAGTCAAATAATGCTGTGTATTTACATCAATCTTTTCGGAACTTGTCAAATTGTAGAATTTATTATGTTTGAATGCTAATCAAGAGTATAATGTCCAAAAACAACTTGCAGCAATCCTTTAAGCTGTAATTTCCTCCACTGTTGTGACTCATAGGTTCATAGGTAGGTACAAGGCTATCGGCCCTAGAGCCTATACAAGCCTAGCCAAAAAGGTACCCTGGCTTTTGCCACCCAAGAAAATTATTTTCCTTTGCCCCTGTCGAGCAGAGCCACAGAGGTGATTCCAGGGGTAAATTTCCTAATTCCCATCCAATCATCAAGATTTTTCTTGAAGAGTGCTAATGAGGAGCTTTGTTTGATATAGATAGGTAGTTTGTTCCAGAGTATGGGATGTCTTTGGGACATCAATCTATCCCTCCAGCATGTTCTATTTATTGTAGTGACAAGGTTTAGGTCCCTAGAGTGTGTAGCTCGGAGGGATTGGGATTTCTTTAAGTGGAGCATGTCCAACAGCTCTGGGTTTGACATAGCTTTGCATGTTAGGCAGAGATCACCTCTGAATAGGTGATATGTGACGGAGTAAAGCTGGAGCTTTTTGAGACAATCTGCGTAGGGCATCTGTTTGAGGCCAGTAATACTCTTTGTGAGGTATTTCTGCGGCCTTTCCAGTTGTTGCAGATGTCTTGTAGGTACATACCAAAAAGAGCATTGTACTCTATAATAGGTCTAATGAGAGACGAGTAGAGAGGAACAAGGACCTTGTTTTTCATGGATGAAAAACCTTTTGTGATGAGGTGTGCCACATAGAAGGATTTCCTGACTACTGTGGCGATGTGATTATCAAAGGAGAGACTACTGTCCACCTGTGTCCCAAGGTCTCTTATCATACTTTCAGTGTTAAGTAGACTACGACCTATGTAGTAGCTCATGGGTACAGAGTTTTTACCAAAGGGGATGACAATGCACTCTTTGGCATTGAGCTTGAGGCCATGGCTTTGATACCAGGCATCTATGTCAGTGAGGCCCTTTTGTAGGATGTCCACATCGTTAGGAGTTTCAACTGTGGCTCCTAGTTTGCAGTCATCTGTGAACTTCATTAGCTAAAGACCTTTTGTGTTAGCCTGTACTTCAGAAAAGTAGATACCAAACAGGAGAGGACCCAGGACTGAACCTTGTAGTACTCCACTTGTCACTGGTCTGAAGTCGGATTTGGAGTCTGCAACTTTCACAGTGTTGGTTCTGTCAGTGAGCCAGTTGGCAACCCATCTTGTGACATAGAGATTTATACCTAGTTTAGTGAGTTTATCTATAATTCTAGAGTGGGGGATGGTGTCAAAAGCCTTGGCAAGATCTAGATAGGCAGTGTGAACCACCTTACCCTCATCTAAGGCTTTGGTGACTGCTTCAAAGAAGTCAATCAGGTTTAGGGGACATGATCTGCCTTTCACAAACCTGAACTGGGTGGGGTCCAGGGTATGGAGATTACCAATGTCTTTGTTTATAAGTTCCATGATGATACGTTCCATGGCCTTGCAGACCAGGCTCGTTAGGCTAATGTTGCGGTAGTTCCTGGGGTCTGTGGTGGCTCCCCCTTTGTGGAGTGGGATAACTATCGCTGTGTGCCATTCAGTGGGCACAAAGCCTGAGGTGAGGCTATGATTGAACATGGTGCTTAGGTGGGGTGACAGTTCATTCTGTAGTTCATGTAGAACGCAGCCTGGGATGATGTCAGGTCCCATAGATGCTATGTTCTTGGCTTTGGAGAGTGTTTTTTTTTACCTGTGCAGCCATGATTACAAGAACTTTGCATTCTTCCAGTATAGAGATGGGCATTTTAGGGGGTGAAGGGTGGTAAATTAGCACTGAACCTATCTGGCAGAATGTTGACAATATCAGTTGGTTCTGTATATTTAGTGCCTTTGTGCTGTAACTCAGAGCAGATCTGAGTGCTGCCATTGAGATTCTTGACATAGCTATAGAATGCTTTGTGGTCGTCTGTAGAATCAGCGATGATTTTGTTTTCATAACTAGCTTTGGAGGATTTTATGAGGAATCTCAGCTTCTTATTGAGGCTGACCAGGGAGTTCTTCCAGTCATGGGATTTTACTCTTTTTTTGCAACAGTTTCTTGCTTCTGTTGTAGAGTTTCTTTATAGCAGGGGACCACCAGATTGTCTTGCTTTTTTGGAGGATAGCATTTTGGTTCTGTTATGGCTAGCATGATCCATGCACTCGTGTAAGTGCTTATAAAGTGCATTTGTGTAGGATTCAGTAGTCATACCTCTATTGTCTATCTGCATTGGTGTTGTGAAGTTTGCCACTTCTGTCTTAAGAAGCGTGAATTAGCTTTGGAATAATATTTTACGGTGGTTTCCCTAATGGGGGTTGGGGGAGGGATGTGGATGTCTAGGCTGATTAGTTTGTGGTCGGATTTGACCAGTGAGGAAGTGACCTCTGGTGTGGAACACCAGTCGCCCATGTTAGTAATGACCAGGTCTAGGATATTGCTTCCCCTGGTGAGGGTGTGGATAAGTTGATCCAAGGCATTGAAATTTATGAATTCCAGAAAACATTGAGCAAAAGAGTTGGTACATGAGTAGTTTTCCCACTTAATGGTGGGGTAGTTGAAATTGCCCATTATTAGGGTGTTGGGTTGTACCCTAATATTTTCCAGTGTATCAAGAAATAAGGAGTGGGAATCCTGGGGCATGGTGGGGGATCTATAGCAAGTTACAAATCTGGATTGCAGTCTTGCCCAGAGTTAGTTGCACTTGGGTAATCTCAGATACATTATACTGAGCAACTAGCCTGGAGGTGTGGATATCCTTAATGAATATGGACACGCCACCACCTTTAGTTTTTCAGTCCAGGTTAGGTGGCCGAAAGGTGTGATATGAATTATAGCCTGGTAATGCAGGGGTGCTCTCTGGAGCCTTGAACCAGGTCTCAATTACTGCACAGATATCAATGTTCTCCATTTTTAGGAGTGCCTCGAGAAAGTGTATTTTGAGGTTTAGACTTCTAGCATTGAGTAGCATTACCCTCAGATTTTGCATGTTTGTGTCTATCACGTTGGTGGTTTTGTCATTTGAACCTTGCCTAAAAAGGCACTATAGGGGTGGCAAGAGCCTTAGCGAGTAATCTAAATCCCAGGGGCAACAGGTGCAGACCATCTCTGGCATCATGGTTTGTCGATCATGTCATCCCAGGCAGACAGATACTGGATACCCTCTGAATGACACAAGAAGCTTAGCCAATTGTTGAAGTCAATCATTTTGTCCTTATACTGTGGTATCATTCTGGGCGAAGGCAGGATGCTACTCAGGGCTAGGGTCATACCTGCCTGGGCCACATGGTCTGTGCATTCTTCCATGTCTCTTTTCATATAGTCCAGGGAGGTATGTCTCAAGTCATTCACTCCAACATGAACAATGACAGAGTCGTATTTGTACTTGTTGTGGAGTGACTTGAGTGCATGCGTTATGTGGTGGATCCTGGCACCCGACAGGCAGCTGACCGTAACTTTCTCCTTGTTCAGTCTGGTAAGTGAGACATCAGTGTGCCTGACTATAGAGTCACCTATGACTAAAGTGTTTGGTACGTTGTCTTGCCCTAAGGGCTGTTTTTGGGTGGCACACTGCTGTTGTAAGCTATGTGTCGCTTGGGTTGTGATTGGTGTTTGTTTGCGTTTCAGTTGCAGCGGTCCTCATTGCTTTGATAGGTTAATGTTAAGGGCCTCCGCATATGTGGGTTTCATGTTGCTATGTGTGGCTGTTGATGGTGTGGGTTTTGTAGGGCTATGTGTTGCTTGAGGTGTGGTGCAGATGTTTACCTTCTTCTCTTGACTGTCTAGTACAGTCTTGGTTAGAGAGAGCTTTGCTTCCAGTTTGACTATGTACTTGCATCTCTCGCAGGTTGTAGTGTTTGGTGGTAGGAGGAGAGGGTTGTCTGCGCACATGAGGCAATTGCTGCATTGCCCCAATATGCCCAGATTTACCAGGTGAACAGCAGAAATCACCGAAAGCTGACCCTTGGACATGCCTGGTTAGGTGCTTTTTAGTAAAGTGCAAGAGCTGTTTTTCCTTACCTTGGCAAGGTACTTTGCAATTTTACGTTGTTTAGTGCCTACAGTTAATTCCCTTATTGACAGGGAGGATTTTAGTCCTTGTATTAATTTACGGTTTCTTAGTACCTTTTAGCAGTTCTAGAGCAAGTGCTAGTCACAAGGATTCAGATTTAAGTGCTACTATTGATAAACCAGCAAGTTCTAAGGGAAAATTTGAAGAGCAGACTTCCTGGCAACGGGAATAGTTTAACCCTCGCCCCGCGGTGCAACGCAATGCGCAAACCCGCACAAACACGGGTTTTTAACTCAGAAACTTGAAAGGGATAGGAATTAGCCCAAAACGGCCAATAAGGTAACTTTTCAGAGCTGAAGACACTCCTCTTGTGGCAGATAGGCTGCTCTAGTGCTTACCACTCTCACTGATAAGCAGAAAGACTTCCCACTGGCACAACAAGGTCTGGACACTCAGAAAATACACTAAAGTCCTGAAACCAGCAGATCTGGGATCCGGACTATTCTAGTATTGGAAAGGGTGGGAAAACAGCAGTACAGAGAATATTTTTTTTTTTTTTTATGAATTAAACAGTAAAAAGCAATTTAAACAGTAGCAATGCACAGAAAAGGCAGTCACACTTAAGTGAGATGCCTAGAGAATCAAATGCAGTTTAAATTATAATACTTTAAGCAAAAAACAAGTGCACACATAGTAAAAATAATTTTAAACTGAAATGCAGCAATAAACAGCAGGAAAATGTATTTTTAAAGTGTGATTAGGCAAAAACGGCTAAGAGAAAGCCAAAAAGGTACTTAAATCAGCAAAAAGTCTCTCCTTCTTGTTTCTAATGCTGTGGTAGTCTGTAGGATGCCCAAATAGGATCCGCAGAGCTAAAACAAGTGCAAACCCACACAAACACAGGTTTTTAACTCAAAACGGCCAATAATGTAACTTTTCAGAGCTGGAGACACTCCTCTTGTGGCAGATAGGCTGCTCTAGTGCTTACCACTCTCACTGGTAAGCAGAAAGACCTCCCACTAGCACAACAAGGTCTGGACACTCAGAAAATACACTAAAGTCCAGAAACCAGCAGATCAGGAATCCGGACTATCCCAGTATAGGAAATGGCAGGAAAACAGCAGTACACAGAATTTTTTTTTTTTTATGAATTAAACAGTAAAAAGCAATTTAAACAGTAGCAATGCACAGAAAAGGCAGTCACACTTGAGTGAGATGCCTAGAGAATCAAATGCAGTTTAAATTATAATACTTAAAGCAAAAAACAAGTGCACACACAGTTAAAATGATTTTAAACTGAAATGCGGCAATAAACAGCAGTAAAATGGCTTTTTAAAGTGCGATTAGGCAAAAATGGCTAAAAGAAAGACAAAAAGGTACTTAAATCAGCAAAAAGTCTCTCCTTCTTGTTTCTGACGCTGTGGTAGTCTGTAGGATGCCCAAACAGGATCCGCGGGCTAAAACAAGCGCAAACCCGTGCAAACATGGATTTTTAACCCATTAGCCCAAAACTACCATAGTTTGTATATATAAGTTGAGGGGTCCGGGGGGGGGGGGGTCATCCCTACATGAAAGTGGTGCAGGGTGGCTTTCCCTCTTGAAAAAAAAACTTTGTTTTATGATTGCCAAAATGTTTTTTTAGTTATTTTGTTTTCTGCCAAACTGCATTTGATTAAAATGCATTTGGTACTCCAGTCATTCGATGTACTAAATGGAAGACTTCATAAAACCATGACATGGATTCTCAAAACAAATGTTTCAAGACCTCTTGGTTATACAGTGTTTTGTTTGTTTTAACTGTTTCAGTAATAATGCAATGAAAAGAATATAATGTAAATATTTATTTAGTTAAGTGTTTATTTAGTTGGCAGTATAACTGTTAAAAACATTACTTTGCAATGCATTTCTGCTTATATACCATACATTGCTGGTATGCTGTTGTACGAAGAGTTAGGTAATTACATACAAACATACATACAAATATTTCAAGCATGGGCATTAATGTCTTTCTAGCCTGACAATATACTAAAAGACTTGTTCCCCTAATATGTGCACAGGCTTAAAAATATACAAACTAGTATTTGCTTTAATATAATTTGGAAGTCTATTCCATGCATCAGCTGCTCTCACAGAGAACCAACTAGTACACTTCTCATTGCTATAGAATCTTTTTTAATTTCTGAAAGTCTTTTGGGTTTCTAATACCATGATGGGAATGGACCCAATTCCTAAGTCAAAGTATGATTAAAGCTCATGAAATTAGTATTGTTTCAAAGACTTGATGTTAGCAAGAAGTGTTTTTTGCAGCACCTGCAATGTGCCCAGTAATTACTAATTCTGCAATTCATATAGAGTTACTTGCTTCAGTAACATATATAAGTATGATTATAAATTATTTTTTTTAGAATACCCATCGCTCCTACTAGTACTGCAACTGTCTGGGTATCTTTCTTTCACATTGCCCTCATTTTGGCCTGCAAATCCTGGTATTTCATGAATTTGTGCCTCTCTGTATGTAAGACACTGTAGTCACTAGGTGTAGCGATTTCAATTATCAATGCTACTTTTGTCTCCTTTTCATGGACTTCAATATCTAGTTTTCTTGCATCTATTTTTGAACTGTAGGTTATGAGTGATACCATCATAACTGGCCTTAGGCATAGGCCAACTAGGTGGTCGCCTAGGGTGCCACTCTGGCAGGGGCGCTTTTCCAGTATTTATTTGATGTAGGTAGACCAGGATGGGGGCACCGGATGGTGTGGGGGGGCACCATGGAGCTCTTTTGCCTAGGGCACCAGTTGACCTAAGGCCACTCCTGGATACCATGTGATATAAACTTCATTTTCTATGATGCTTTGTGGCTCATGTTTCCAGTGCTTTTTAGCTACTTCAGTATTATAATGTTTGCACAATCCCAATGCAATAGTCTTGCCACATTATTATGCCTTTCAGTATACAGTCCTTCTGCTATTAGTATATCACAACCAGCAGCAAGATGTGTGACTGTTTCCAATGTTGTTTTACAAAACCTACATTTGTCGTTTCTCCCACATGTTCAATGGATTTTGTAAACCAATGTGTACATAGTCCACTATCTTGGGCCACCAATATTAACCTTTTGTCTTTTGGTTTAAATTCACCTCTCCTTAATCATTCCTGCATTCGATCCTCATGAATATGAGGTTGTTTCAGGAGTTTTCTATACTTGCAACTATGTTTATGCATTTTCCACATTTCTTACCTTCTCATCTGATCCTTCACCTTATATACTTTCTTTTGTTTTTTGGTACATTCAGTTGCTGCCTGATTTTTCTCTACTTTTGGTTTGATTTCCATTCCCATTTGGCACTGCTATGCTTCTGTTAAACTAAGCAGGGAAGTCATTTTAGACTTATTCTCATCATGTTTCACAACTTTCACTATGTTGTGAGGTCAGAGATATGTATACAGTCCTATGACTGCAGATCTATACATGTAATTAATTTCAAGGAGGCCCATACCTCCTTCGGAACGGGGAATATATAATCTTGGTATGCAGTGATTTTTATAAATCATTTGATGAGCATAAAGCTTCCTTCTTGTTTTCCTGTCTAACCTATGCAACACCTTTTGGGGTCAGTCAATCACAAAACTGTAACTTAGGACAGGAGGAGCAAATCGGTGTATAGCTTGGACTTTGTTTCTAAATGTCAGTGCTAGTTTCAGTATTAATTTTAGTCTTCTAAAATATTCCTTACTTAGTTTTATTTGCATTTGTTCATGTTTTATTGTTGATTCTTCATCAATCCACAAATATTTATGTACTCCGTCTTGCTCAAGTTCTTTTATATCACATTTCTGTCCCAGGCTGATGTTTTCTTGGTGCTGCAGATTTCCTGTTTATCGACTAATGACATTCTTATATCATCTGAGAAAGTTTTGACCACTTGCAGTTGTGCTTTCAGTTCCTCATCTGATGAACTATACAGTTTTAAATCATCTACAAAAAGAAGATGAGAAGTCTTTATATACTTTGTTGTTTTCTGGGAGCCAAATTATAGCCATGGCCTCAGCTGTTAAGTAGACAACTTAATGAGTTAAGGACAAGACAAAAGACCAGCAGTGACAAAGAGTCACCCTAGAAGACTCCCCTTTGAATGTTTATCCCTGGAATAATAATTTGTCCTTTATCATGGCTTAACTGCAAACTGGTTTGCCACTGTTTCATGTTCGCTGTAATGTAATCAATCAGTGCAGAGTATACCTAATACATTTTTAAGCACTCTTTTATCCGTGAATATATCAAATGCTTTTCTGTAGTCTATCCATGCTATACTTAGATGCTTCCCCTTTTTGCAGTTTTCCATTATGACTTTATTTAACATCAACCACGAAAACTAATAAAACTAATTTAAAAACACAGCAGGAAAGCAGAAACATGCTGAACAAAAAACGGCACGGACTATTTTATTTACGTAAGCGCTTTCAGCTAAGCAAATGCCCAGCCTTCATCAGACAAAAATCAGTTAACACAGCTTAATATTTATATAAAACACACTATTTTTTATTTGTTATTTGTATTGTTGACTTTTTTAAATATGTTGTCTTTATAACGTTGGTTTTTATCTATTACATATATTTAATAAGTTTAGTAGTTGTGTAGTGAGCTAACATATGTTAAATATAAATATGGGCTTGCAAGATGATGAAATGTCTCTTATATTAGGTGTGAATTGAGGTTGTAATAATTTTTATGAATTCAGTATTGTGATTGGCTTATTAGCCACTTATGGATGTAGTGTGTTTTATATAAATATTAAGCTGTGTTAACTGATTTTTGTCTGATGAAGGCTGGGCATTTGCTTAGCTGAAAGCACTTACGTAAATAAAATAGTCCGTGCTGTTTTTTGTTCAGCGTGTTTCTGCTTTCCTGCTGTGTTTTTTAATTAGTTTTATTAGTTTTCGTGGTTGCTGTTAATCTTTTGATATGGCAAGTGGAAACAGTGATGCTGGCAATGAGAACGGGCATGATGGGACTAACTCACAGCTGTTATTCTCGCAAGACAAGGAGCGAGAGGCTATCATAATGAATAATGCACAGGAAGAGAATGCCTTAGGTAATTTGACCACCCTAGTTAACTTGTTACTGAATAGGGTGGAAGCGTTATCGCAAAAGGTGGAATCGAGCACTCAGAGGAACCATGTTGACACAGTTGCGGGTTCCAGAGGGAATACTGAAACGACCAGTTTATCTGGTGTGCGTTTGGTGAGTCAACCCATTTCCCTAATGGTTAACAACGCTAACGCTAACGTGTCTGCTGGGCAGACAAATACTAGTGCTAATCTTAGGAGGCATAGTGGAGAGGTTACTAATGTTCAAAGGAACGAATTAGTGGAAAATGCCAATGGAGTCAATAATGGAGCTGCTTTACCCTCAATGGCTAATTTTTTGGGCAAGAAAGACTTCTTCGAAACTTCTAAGAATTCAGAGGTGGGAGCCATGAGCAGTGAGCGATTGGTGAGTAATTTTGTTGATAGGTTAAACTCTTTTGACCATAAACTTTTCCGTTGTAAGAAATTGCAACTGGAAGTTGCCTATTTGCAGGAATGTATCACGAAGAAAATAGTCCCTAAGGGTTTACGGCAGTGGCGTTATCCTGCAGGATTGCTTAGTAATTATATATACCATCAAGAACTGTTAACCCTTTTTGACAAGCAGGGTTTTGAATTTCTGCTGTCATTAATTAATTTTTATGGAGCAGAGATTATTGACCTGAAAGAGGAACTTGAAGTTTTGGAGGCTAGTTTAGTACAAGACAATGACTTTTTGAGATATAAATATGACTATTTGAGAATTTTCTCAAGTATTGAAGCTTCCATTTCTAAACTTGTTCTTTATAAAAAACGTAAAATGGACAGAGACATTTCAGATTATGCAAACAATAAGGCTTACCCCCCTCCCCCTATGGCAGGACAGAATTTACCTAAGGGTGGTGATGTGGCTAAAACAGCTTCTTCATCTGAAGCTAATAATATAAACCATGAACAAACACCTGTTCGTAGAAGCGAACGTATCAGGGGCCAAAATAATAACAATAACCTCAATGGACATGGTCAAAATCAAAATCAAAATCAAGAATTCGTTAATACTGACAACGAGCAGGTTTTTCCCAGGGACAGAAACACACAGGACAACAGCAATGTCAGAGTGAACAACAGGGGACAACCACAGAGAAAGAGAAAAGGGAATCAACGGAGGAGATGACATTTCCTTTAGAGACAGGACCTGAGATTCTTACAACTCAACATAGTGACTTTAAGATATATAACTATACCGTGCTAACCGTTGAGCAACCCCTGATTGACTTTTTTTCAAAAGGTTTGTCATTCATTCCTGATAAAAGGAGTGACTTTGTTAAAACACTAATAGATTTTAAACTGTATGTCCGGAAATTGAATTTGGCGGTGTCTCTAGGGAATACACCTGCACTCCTTAATTCATTTAGAGTGTCCAGCGTGTTCAACCCACCTCTCTATAGTGGGCTGAATACTTTTGATAAGTTATGTGACATTGATTTCAGGGCCACACTTGATAACAACATACATGATTTGGGAATGAGAAGTAATATATCTAAACATGAATTAGATTTTATTTCACTTCTTAATGAATGTAAAGTTAGAGTCATGAAACCAGATAAGGGAGGGGGTCTGGTGTTTATGGATGAATACTTTTATGAAAATAAAATGTTAATCCATCTGCAGTCTGATACATATTTGAGATCTAGTTTGAATGAATTGCACCTAGCTTATAAGAAAATCAGGGGTGTTTTGGATGAGCTGTTCTTAGAAGGTAGTATTGATTGTAATACCTTTCATTATTTGTCCATGTCAGCACCAAAGGTTCCCACGATTTTTGGCACACCTAAAATTCACAAAAACTTAATAGATCCCCCATTAAGGCCCATAGTTGATGGGCGGGGTTCTATTACTTATGCTTGTGCCAAGTACATTGATGGTATCCTCAAACCATACATCCATGGGGAACCACAGATTTGCAAAGATTCTTGGGACTTTTTGGAGAATTTTAACAAAATTGAATATCATGCAGATGTGGTCTTTCTGGTTGTAGATGTTAAAGATCTGTATACAGTCATACCTCACCAATTAGGTATTGACTGGACAAGAAATTTTATGTTGACCAAGAAGGCCACCAATGTACAGATGTATATTGTGGAGACTTTATTGGATTTGGTGCTTTCAAACAACTTCCTGGTATTTAAGGACCAGTTTTTTTCTCCAAAACATAGGGATTGCTATGGGGTCTCCCTGTGGGTGTAGTTTTGCTAACAGCGTTATGGCCTTTTGGGAGCGTAATTATTTGTTTAATAGTGAACTGTATCAGCAACATGTCACTTGGTATACTAGATACCAAGATGACATGTGTTTCATCTGGAAGGGCCCGCAAAACCTTATTCCACAGTTTATAGATGACATCTCTGGAATGACGGATTTCTTAGAATTTACGTATGCTATTGGAGTGGATGAAATAAATTTTTTGGATGTAAAAATCTGTAAGAATAAAATTAATAACAAGTTTAAATCTTTAATTTACAGAAAGCCAACCCACTCAAATAGTTATCTACATTTTTCCAGTTGTCACCCCTTCCACCAAAAAAGGAGTGTAGTGAAAGGGCAACTTGTCAGGGCTGCTAGAATGATTTCAGACGACAGTGATTTTATGGAGGAATGTGACAATATTAGTAAAATGTTCCTGGGCCGAGGTTATCCTGATAGTCTCATAAGAGAGATGATGCACGAAGTGCAGGTCAAAAGGGATAATGGTCATTTTACACCCCTGTTGGTTGGTGGCCTAATGGGTAGATCGGGGAAGGACACTTTAAAGATGGATTCCCCTGCACATTCTAGAATTAATTTTTTGTTCACATATATTGTGGACTATAAAGTTATTAGAGAAATAGTGGCTAAAAATTGGAACATTATACTCAAAGATAGGGCTCTTGTTAAGGTTCTTGGTACACACCCAAAATTTACATACCGTAGGGGTTTTAATCTTAAAAATCTTGTTGAAATGGCCACGGATAAACCTAAAACTAAAAATAAAATAATGGGAATGCGTAAATGTGGTATGTGCCCACAATGTAAGTTTATTCATGTTGATAATAAAGTGTATATCAACAAGAAACATTATTTCATCAAGGGTAATTACAATTGTGACACCAAAGGTGTGATTTATGTGGCTTTATGTGAGAAATGTCCTTCCTTCTATATAGGCAAAACTGAGAGAAAAATAAAGAAAAGAATTTATGAACACCTGTATGCCATAGATAGGAAGGACCTCACAAATGCACTTGCCAGGCATATTTTGGAGTTCCCTGACCACTGCTTTGTATTTAGTGTAGTGCATCATATTAAAAATGACATAAGGGGAGGGCCCTGGCAGTTGCATTTAGAAGAGCAAGAATTATTATGGCAGATTAGAACATGTGCACATCTCCTTCCAGGTTTGAATGATTTTGCCTCCATTAAGTGTATTCTTAAACTCAAAGCTCTCCTTAGATAAATGTTAGTTGTTAGTTATTTATTTAGTTATTTATTTGTGGTAATAACTATTAGTATTAAGAATGTGAGATATCCTCTCTTTAAATAGTTTAGACATTATTGTTAAAACCTTTAGGCATTCGGTTTTTACTATTTTTTATTTGTTATTTGTATTGTTGACTTTTTTAAATATGTTGTCTTTATAATGTTGGTTTTTATCTATTACATATATTTAATAAGTTTAGTAGTTGTGTAGTGAGCTAACATGTTAAATATAAATATGGGCTTGCAAGATGATGAAATGTCTCTTATATTAGGTGTGAATTGAGGTTGTAATAATTTTTATGAATTCAGTATTGTGATTGGCTTATTAGCCACTTATGGATGTAGTGTGTTTTATATAAATATTAAGCTGTGTTAACTGATCTTTGTCTGATGAAGGCTGGGCATTTGCTTAGCTGAAAGCGCTTATGTAAATAAAATAGTCTGTGCCGTTTTTTGTTCAGCGTGTTTCTGCTTTCCTGCTGTGTTTTTTACTTTATTTAACAACAAATGATCCTTTGTTTCATATGACTTGCTTTTATTACCCTTTTGTTCCACTACCATGATTGAGATTTCTTCTAAATGACTATAAACTCTGTCAGCTTCAATTCCAGTGGATAGTATATACATTGTCGGAAGAGAAGTTATTGGTCTACACTTTTTAGGGTAGCTTATAAGTACACTCTTAAGTAGGAGCATTGTTTTTCCAGTTGTTAACCAGGCTGATGACTGTTCATGGTGCACATATAAATAGTTCTTACTTATGCAAAAATGTTCACATAAAGATATTAATATTTTCAGCCAGAAATTAAGTACTGCATCTGGCTGGGGTTTTCCATTTAGGAGCTTTTCTTAACTTTGTTTCAATCTCTCTGGCCATTACTTCATCCCATTTCATATCCTGTACATTTGAATTTCTTATTCTTTCTTTTACTTTTTCTATCCTTTTAGCATCTTTGTTATGTTCCACAGGATTTTCAAAGATATTTCTCCAAAATGTATCTATTTCTTCTTTTTTTGGTGGTGTTTCAATTCCTTTTGCCTTGTTTCTCAATTCTCTATAAAATGCTTTTGGGTCATCAGTAAATTGCTAATTTTGTACTTTTCCTTTATATTTATCTGCATACCTTCTAAGTTTTTCTGCCTGTGCTGATATTTTTATTTTTATTTACAACAGTGCACGGTAGATCCTGATTTGTTCTGATACTGCACATTGCTTTTATCACATCTACCTTTGAGTATTTCTGTTGACCTGTTCCCTCTTCTGCACTGATCTAACAGTGACACTTCTTGTCTTAATTGCTTTAATTTTTACTATTCGATATTTCCATGATAGCATTTAGGTTCACGGGTAGGTACTAGGCTATCGGCCTTGGGGCCTATATAACCTAGCCAAAAAAGTTCCCTGGTTTTCGCCACCCAAGAAAGTTATTTTCCTGCGCTCCTGTCTAGCAGAGCCACAGAAGTGATTTCCTATTTCTCATCCAATTGTCGATATTTTTCTTAAAGAGGGCTAATGAGGAGCTTTGCTTGACATGAATGGGTAGTCTGTTCCAGAGCATGGAAAGTCTCTGGGACAGGAATCTATCCCTCCAGTATGTTCTGTTTATTGTGGTGGCAAGGTTTAGGTCCCTGGAGTGTGAGGCTCGGAGGGAATGGGATTTCTTTAAGTGTAGTATGTCCAACAGATCTGGGTTTGACATGGCTCTGTATGTTAGGCAGAGGTCGCCTCTGAGTAGGCGATAAGCGAAGGAGTAGAGCTGGAGTTTTTGAGATGGTTTGCGTATGGCATCTGTTTGAGGCTGGTAATCCTCTTAGTGAGGTATTTCTGTGATCTTTCTAGTTGTTGTAGATTTCTTTCAAGGTACATGCCAAACAGGATGTTGTACTCTATAATGGGTCTGATGAGGGATGAGTAGAGAGGAACAATGACCTCTTTTTTTCTGGAGGTGAACCCCTTTTTGATGAGGTGTGCCACATAGAAGGATTTCCTGACTACTGTGGCAATGTGATTATCAAAGGAGAGACTACTGTCCACCTGTGTCCCAAGGTCTCTTATCACACTTTCGGTGTTTAGTAGGCTACCGCCTATGTGGTAGTTCATGGGTACAGTGTTTTTCCCAAAGGGGATGACAATGCAATTCTTGGCATTGAGCTTGAGGCCATGACTTTGACACCAAGCATCAGTCTCAGTGAGGCCCCTTTGAAGAATGTCCACATCATTAGGTGATTCTATTATGATACCTAGTTTACAGTTGTCTGCGAACTTCGTTAGCCAAAGACCTGCTGTATTAGCCTGGACTTCTGAGAAGTAGATACCAAATAGGAAAGGACCCAGGACTGAGCTCTGTGGTACTCCACTTGTCACTGGTCTGACGTTGGATTTGGATTCAGCTACTTTCACTGTGTGGGTTCTGTCAGTGAGCCAGTTGCCAACCCATCTTGTGACATAGGGATTTATGCCTAGTCTAGTGAGTTTATCTATAATTCCAGAGTGGAGGATGGTGTTGAAAGCCTTGTTGAGGTTAAGATAGGCTGTGTGGACCACCTTTTCCTCGTCCACATCTCTGGTGACAACTTCAAAGAAGTCAATCAGGTTTAGGAGACATGACCTACCTTTTACAAACCCAAACTGAGTGGGGTCCAGAGTTTGGAGGTTACCTATGTCCTGTAAGATCTCCAGGTCTCAACAGTACTTCTTCATTAAAACCTTTTCTGAAGGCATGCCCTCTTAGGCATAAATAAAGAATGCTGTTTTTATAAAGAAGGATTTTTATATAGTTTTTTACATAGTTTTTATATAGTTTTTATACAGTTCTTAAATGTTTTTAAAATGCATGCAAATGCTTTTGAGTATGTGTTTTATATCATATGTTATGTACTATTTATGCACACATTTTAAATACTTTGTTCACTTTAATTGATGTGATTAATTAAGTCAGCTGACTTTGTAGAGGATTATTTAGGATGAGCACCATCTTTGAATGTTGTCTGATGAAGTGACTGGATGTTGTGAAAGCACTAACTTTGTGTGTATCTTTGTTGTTTTATTGAATAAACAGTTTACAGTACATTTCTAGCCTGCAGACTTAGTGCAGTATTTTTTACTTATTTGGCTTTTGTTTTCCTGCACTACTCTGTACCCTGCCTTCATTCATTTTGTTCTTATTTCTACCTATGTCCTTGTTTATAAGCTCCAAGATGATATGTTCCATGGCCTTGCAGACCAGGCTCATCAGACTAATGGGGCAGTAGTTCCCGGGGTCCATGGTGGCACCCCCTTTGTGGAGTGGGATAACTGTCGCTGTGCACCATTCAGTAGGTACAAAGCCTGAAGTAAGGATATGATTGAACATGGCACTTAGGTGGGGTGCCAGTTCATTCTGTAGTTCATGCAGAATGCAGTCTGGAATGTTGTCAGGTCCCATGGATGCTGTGATCTTAGTTTTGGAGAGTGTGGTCTTTACTTGTGCAGCTGTGATTACAGGGGCTTTGCATTCTTCTGGTATAGTGATGGGCCCTTTGGGGGGTGGGGGGTGAAGTTTGCACTGAAACTATCTGCCAGGATGTTGGCAATATCAGTTGGTTCTGTATATCTAGTGCCATTGCGCTGTAGCTCAGAGCAGCTCTGAATATCGCCATTGAGATTCTTAACATAGCTGTAGAATGATTTGTGGTTGTCTTTAGAATCAGTGGTGATTTTGTTTTTGTAACTAGCTTTGGAGGATTTATGATGGATCTCAGCTTATTACTGAGGCTGACCAGCGAGTTCTTGCAATCAGTGAAGTTTACTCTTTTTTGCAACAGCTTCTTCCTTCTGTTGTAGAGTTTGTTTATGGCAGTGGACCAGCAGATTGGCTTCCTTTTTTTGGAAGATAGCGTCTTGGTTCTGTTGGGGATGGTACGATCCATGCACTCGTGTATGTGCTTATACAGTGCATTTGTATAGGATTCAGCAGTCGTGCCTCTATTTTCCATCTGTATGGATGTTGTGAAGCTTGCCACTTCTGTCTTAAGCATGAAGTTGGCTTTGGAGAAGTTTTTTACAGTGGTTTCCTTAATGGGGGGTGGGGGCGGGATACTGATGTCTATGGTGATTAGCTTGTGGTCAGATCTGACCAGCGAGGAGTTGACCTCTAGTGTGGAACATCAGTTGCTCATATTGGTAATGACCAGGTCCAGGATATTGCTGCCCCTGGTTGAGGGTATGGACAAGCTGATCCAGGGCGTTGGAATTTATGACCTTGAGACCTTGGAGACCTTGGGACACAGGTGGACAGCAGTCTCTCCTTTGATAATCACATCGCCACAGTAGTCAGGAAATCCTTCTACGTGGCACACCTCATCACAAAAGGTTTCTCATCCAGGAAAAAAGAGGTTATTGTTCCCCTCTACTCATCACTCATTAGACCCATTATAGAGTACAACGCCCCTTTTGTTATGTACCTCACAAGACATCGACAACAACTGGAAAGGCCACAGAAATACCTCACAAAGAGGATTACTGGCCTCAAACAGATGCCCTACGCAGACCGTCTCAAAAAACTCCAGCTTTACTCTGTCGCATATCGCCTACTCAGAGGTGATCTCTGCCTAACATACAAAGCTATGTCAAACCCAGAGCTGTTGGACATGCTCCACATAAAGAAATCCCAATCCCTCTGAGCTACATGCTCTAGTGACCTAAACCTTGTCACCACAATAAACAGAACATGCTGGAGGGATAGATTCCTATCTCAGAGACTTCCTATACTCTTGAACAAACTACCTATCTATATCAAACAAAGCTCCTCATTAGCACTCTTTAAGAAAAATCTTGATGATTTGATGGGAGATAGGAAATTCACCCTGGGGATCACTTCTGTGGCTCTGCTTGACAGAGGCACAAGAAAATAATTTTCTTGGGTGGCAAAAGCCAGGGTACCATTTGGCTAGGCTTATATAGGCCCTAGGGCCAATAGCCTAGTACCTACCTATGAGCCTATGAACCTATGAATTCCTGAATGCGTTGAGCAAATGAATTAGTACATGAATATTTTTCCCAGGTGATGGTGGGGTAGTTGAAATCACTCATTATTAGGGTATTGGGCTGTACCTTAATATTATCCAGTATATCAAGAAATGTGGAGTGGGCATCCTGGGGCATGGTGGGTGATCTGTAACAAGCTACAACCTGGATTGCAGTCTTTCCCAGTGTTAGTTGCACTTGGATAATTTTGGATGCATTACATTGAGCAACTAGCCTGGAGGTGTGGATATTCTTAATGAATATGAACATACCTCCTCCTTTAGTATTTTGGTCCAGGTTAGGTGGCTGAAAAGTTTTGTATGAGTTATAGCCTGGTAATGCAGGGGTGCTCTCTGGAACCTTGAATCAGGTCTCTGTCACTGCACAGATGTCGATGTTCTCCATTTTAAGGAGTGCCTCGAGTGAGTGCATTTTGAGGTTTAAACTTCTAGCACTGAGTAGCATTACCCTCAGATTTTGCTTGCTTATACCTGCTACGGTGGTGAGTTTGCATTTTAACCTTGCCTAAAAAAGGCACTATAGGGGTGGCAAGAGCCTTAACCATTATCCGGAATCCCAGGGGTGATAGGTGAAGCCCATCTCTGGCAAAGCATTGTGGTCTGTTGATCATGTCGTCCCAGGCAGGCAGACACTGGATCCCCTTAGAATGACACCAGAAGCTTAGACAATTGTTGAAGTCAATCAATTTGTCCTTGTATTGTGGTATCATTCTGGGCGATAGCAGGATGCTACTCAGGGCTAGGGTCATACCTGCCTGGGCTACATGATCTGAGAGCTCCTCCATGTCTCTTTTCATGTAGTCCAGGGAGGTATGTCTCAGGTCATTCACACCAACATGGACAATGACAGAGTCATATTTGTACTTGTTGTGGAGTGACCTGAGTGCTTGCATTATGTGGCAGATATTGGCAGCAGACAGGCAGCTGACAGTAACTTTCTCCTTGTTTAGCCTGGTGAGTGGGACATCAGTGTGCCTGACTATAGAGTCACCTATGACTAGTGTGTTGGGTGCATTGTTTTGCCTTATGTGCTGAGGTTGAGTGGCACACTGATTTTGTGGGCTGTGTGTCATTTGGGTAGTGTTGGGGGTGGTGGTTGCTTAAGTTTCAGCTTTGGAGTTCTCTGTTGTTTGGGCAGATTTTTATTGACAGCCTCTGTGAATGTAGGTGTGTGTTTTGTGTTACAATGTGTGGGTTTAGGTGATATAGATTTTGATGGACTATGTGTTGAGTGTGGTGTGGTGCAGGTGTTTACCTTCTCCCCTTGACTGTCTAGTACAGTGTTGGCTGGAGAGAGCTTGGCTTCCAGTTTGGCTATATAAGTGCATCTCTCACATGTTGTAGTGCTGGATGGTAGGAGGAGAGGGTTGTCAGTGTACATGAGGCAATTGCTACTTTGCCCCAAGATGCCCAGATTCATCAGGTTGACAGTGGCAAATACCGGGAGCTGACCCTTAGACATGCCTGGATGGGTGCTTATTAATTTAAGTACTAAAAACTGTTTTCCTCCTAACAAGTGAGGAAAGTTGAGTGCTGCAGTAATTTGTAGATTATTTAGTGCTTGCAATGAGTTTTGAACACGTGTTGAGCACAAGGAAACAGTTTTGAGTGCTAAAACTAGAAAACTGGCTAGTTCTAAGGGAAAATTAGAAGAGCACACTTTCTGGCACAGGGAATAGTTCAACCCTAGTTAAATGGCACTGCACGATGCGCAAAACCTCGCAAACATGGGTTTTTAAACAGAAAGATGAAAGGGATAGAAATAGCCCAAAATGGCCAATAAAACTACATATTCTGAGCTGAAACCACTCCTCCAGTGTCAGATAGGCTGCTCAAAGCTCACCACTCTCACTGATGAACAGAGAAGCTTCCTTCTATCTTAGTAAGGTCTGGGCAACACAGAAACTACAAAACGGCCCAGAATTCAGCAAAATCTGAAAACCGGACTCTACTGGTTATAGAAAGGTGGGAAATGAGTAGAGAGATAGTCTACTGGTTAAAGAAAGGCTATAGAAGATGTTTTCCCTTCCTTTCCCTTAATACTGTGTGTTTTTGTGGTAATACTATCTATTATTAATTTAGCTGCACAGCAATATATCCTATTTACTTCTGTTATATCACATGAATCTCTGTGGACAGTCCTAAATACTGTGTTAATTTGTTTTATCAAACTTCTAACTTTGGAGTTTTATTGACTTTCTGTAATCTATTTCTTTCATTGCTCTTAATATGTCTGTCCATTTCTAAATCAAGCAACTCTTCTCATAGATCATTTTCTTCTAAACTGAGGACACATTCTTTGTTCTGCATTTCCACTGGGCATTCTATAGAAAGTTCCAGAGCATCTTCCTGTGCCACATTCTCTTCAGTTTCAGCCTGTGTGATCCATTGCTCTTTCACATGGGTGCTCACTGTCCTATCATTCCACAACATTGACTGTGTCAGAGTGGCCACAGTTTCCTGTTCATTCTTTTGCTGTGCAACTTCAATTGAAAGTTTGTACTGGTTTCCTATGAAAGGCTCCAAAGTATCTTCATATGGCAACTGATCCAATGTTTCCCGCTCCACTGGTTTCTCCTTAATTTGGGGGTGCATTGGTCTGTCCTGCCATGATGTTATCTGAGTTAGATTTTCTACACTAAATCTTTCACTTCACAGGTAATCCATAACCTCAGTTTCTATTTCTGTAAATTCTCCATTACTAATCCTCTTTTCTACTTTTCCTCTCTGTTTTCTTATTTTTTGTATTGTAAAATTTTCCATGTCCAGATGCCTTTGCCTGTATTTCAATTCAAATATCTTTGGTGCTGCTCTTTTTATATTGACAGTTTTGCTTTCTCCTTTGCATAAATATTGCACCATATTAAATCTTTTTTTCCTTCCCATGTCCATATTTCTTCTGCAGATGTCTCCTGCTCCTCCTGTTTCTCCTTACTTTGGGGACTTGTTATTTGATTATGCTGTGATGTAACCTGTGTTAGATTTTATGCAGTAAATCCTTCACTTTGCAAGTATTCAATAACTTCATCTTATATTTTTTTAACTTCTGCTTTATTAATCTGCTGTTCTACACTCCCTCTTTGTGATCTTGTTTTTTTATTGTGAATGCTTCCATATCTGGATGCCTTTACCTATATTTCTCTTTGAATATCTTTGGGGCTCCCTTTTTGTGTTGATTAATTTAGCTTTCTCCTTTGCATAAATATTGCACCATATCAAATCTCTTTATTTTTCCCATGCTTTTATACCTTTCAAAAGTCTCTAGATGTTATTCTTTATATTTTCTTACTTACTCAGTATTTTCTTTTTCCAAACTGGCCAGGGTTTCTAGGTCTATATAATGTTTTTCATAAAGCTGTTGTATTAATGAACACATTTTTTCCTATGGAAGTATTTTTCTTTCCTCTAATTTCTCTCTTAATCATTTTATATATCTTTTGTCTGGAAATTCTGGTCTTCTTGCATAATAGTAACAATACATAATTTCTTTCTTATACTCAATAGTCCACTCTATAATCTTTATGGTTCTTTTTTGGCCTATCAGCTTTTGTGATTTTTGTGGACTGCTACTTCCTTCTGCAACAGGGGGGGTTGGCACACTCCCCCTGGGCCTGGCCTAGCCCCATTGTAGTAATGTTTCTGTGTCTTGAGGATTCTACACTGTCATTTTTTTCCAGTCCTGGCACCAGTGGGCCTTCCAAGATTGGGCACTGTTTTATCCTGGGTCGTGTGCACCCATATATCTACTTCTGTCCATGATATATGCTATATAAAATACAGTCTATAGATCACTGTTGTGTTGGTGAGATTTTGTGAAAAACAGGGTCCACCTCATGAAGGTACTCACCAAGACTTGAGGATGAGTTCAGTTCCAGTGATACTACTCTCCTTTGCTTGCTGACTCATCTCTCCATTTGGATCCCAATCATCTCTCCATTTGGACTCCAACTGTCTGTCCATTCAGACCCCTATCATTCTCCACTACTTTTTGATAATCCCAAACATTCCCAGAGATAGTTGTCTCTAAACGCCTTATATACCTGAATAAGATCTCCTCTTAGATATCTATAAGAGACACTGTACAAGTTCATGTATTTTAGTCTTTCATAATAACTTAAATTTTCACAGCTATGGCTGCCATTGGTATATTTCTGCTGTACTCTTTCCAGTTTACTCATGTTTGTTTTCTTATAAGGTTTCCATATTGTTATTGCATACTCAAGTTTGGGTCTAATGTAACTGACAAACAATGATCTCATTTCTGATTTTGTAGACTTTATAAATCTTTTTCTATAACCTATAGTTCTATAACTATAATTAACCAATTGGTTGATATGATTAGAAAAACTCAAAGCTGGATCTACCCATATACCCAGGGCCTTAAATGAATCTACAGTTCAATCACTGTGTGCTGTATTAAATATTCACTTTTCAATTTATGTCTCCCAAATGTCATATGCTTAGTTTGTTATATATTTATCAGCATATCATTCTCCTGTATCTAAATGGTCAATTTAGTCAAGTCCTTTTGTAGATATGCCTTATCTGTAACACATGTAATCACAGCTGGAGGCAGCACTAGGCAACCAAGGCAGTTGCCTAGGGCCCACTGGCTGGGAGAGGATCCCCGCTGGTTAGGGGGGGCTGATCGGGAGATTTATTTTTTAATTTAAGAAAAAGTTTTTTTTTTTTAAGGGCATCCTTCTTTAAGAAGAACGCCCTTTGTATTTGGTCACATAGAAGCAACAGGTGTGTGCGACCTGTTTTCGTTTTCTCCGTCTGTATGACCTGCTGTTTACATCTTCATCTTCCATGTGCATGGAATTTAAATGCCAGAAGGCATTTGAAATGTGGGCCACGAACTGACAAGTGAGAGGTATGTGTGTGTGCATGTTTTTGTTTAAGTGGTGGGTAGACACATGTGTGTGTGTGTGTGTGTGTGTGTGTGTGTGTGTGTGTGTGTGTGTGTGTGTGTGTGTGTGTGTGTGTGTAAAAGAGGGAGGGATGTGAATCTCAACTGTCCAGATTTTTGCCTCATATTTTTAGTCTGTTCCTCATAAAATTTGTATATTTTTGGGTTTATTGTGGCAAATCAGTGAGGACAGAATTTACTAAATAATGGCATGCATTTGAGTTAGAGACATCATATCCTTCAGAAAATTCATGATAACACAAAACCTTTTATTCTAGCAACTTTATAAGTTTGTGATAGCAATATTTAAAGCTTGTTTCTATTTTTGAGGCTTTGTCCCACCATTATTTTTGGCTTTGCTCAGATTTTTTTGAGCTAAGAGGTTCAGAGGTTTTGTGTGTGTGTGTGTGTGTGTGCGTGTGTGTGTGTGTGTGTGTGTGTGTGTATGTGTGTGTGTGTGTGTGTGTGTGTGTGTGTGTGTGTGTGTGTGTGTGTGTGTGTGCGTAAGAGGGGAATAGGTAGGTGTGTGTGTGTGTGTGTGTGTGTGTGTGTGTGTGTGTAAGAGGGAGGCAGGTAGGACATACTTCTCAACTGTCCCTGATTTTCACAGACATCCCTATTTTGACTGAAAGTTTAGCTCTGTCTCTCTTAATCCCACCTAAAAGTGGTGACTTTTGGAGAAAAGATGATGAATTAAATTTAATAAGTAATGACAATAATTAGAGTTACAGACTTCTTTTACTTTAGAAATGCATATTCACTCATGTTCTGTTATTTTGTCAGTGTCTCACATTAATAATACTAATATATGAAAAGCATCCCTAATTATTTCTGAATTTGTCCCTTTTTGGTTAAGAGTTGTGGGTGTGTGTGCAAGAGGGAGGGAGGGAGGTGTGTGTGTAAGAGAGAGGGAGGTAGTGGTGTGTGTGTGTGTGTGTGTGTGTGTGTGTGTGTGTGTGTGTGTGTGTGTGTGTGTGTGTGTGTGTGTGTGTGTGTAAGAGTTTGGTAGGTAGCATACCTCTCAACTGTCTACATTTTTGCCCTATATTTTTGGTCTATTCCTCATAAAAGAGACTGAGGTTATTAAATAATGACAGACATCTGAGTTTCAGACTTCACATCCTTTAGAAAAAAGTATACCAACACAAATCCTGTTATTCTAGCAATTTTCTAAATTCATGAGAGCAATATGTATAATTTGTCCCTATTTATCTTAGACTTTGTCCAAATTTCTTGCACTAAGAGGTTGAGGTGTCTGTGTGTGAGAGTGAAATGCCCTAGTTAGGGACAGCAGGTGGTTAGTAATTGGCTTACTGTATCTTAGTTACAGGAAATAAGAGCCTGAATCCTCTACCACAGCTACCAAGCTGCATTTTTCAGGGCACTGAGTTTCAGGTACATTTTCAAGGAATTGAGTTTCAAATGCATTTTCAAGGAATTGTGAGCTTCAAGGCAAAAGTACTTCACTGCTGCTCATGCTAAATCTGTTTACAATGTGCAACTGTTTTGTTTAGCAAATGGTATCACTATTGTTGTATAGGGTTGAAAAGCAGTGTTAGTAGCACAATTGATAGCATGTTTGCTTTTGATGCAGAAGGCTGTGGGTTCTACACCCAAAACATGTAGATGGATTGCTGATGCTATGTTGCATTTTAAGGGAGGTTTGGGGTGCTGCAATTCTTTGGATGAGATGCCTAGTAACTGTAAACCTGTTTTCAGTTTACCATCCATTCCAGACTGCAATATTACCAGCTTACAATTTTTTAATGTAACATAGGCAATTTATTCTTCAAGGGCAACAAGCACTGAATTTGTAGACTACAAGCAACCTCTTCATTAGTTATAGATCTCTTCAATGTAGAATTATTCAGATGACTTTTCCTTCTGCAGAGATTGTGCATATTGACTGATATTGTTGGATTGTAATGACAGACATTCTGAGTGGGCTTTTATCATTGGCATGTTTTGAATTGGGCAGTTTAGTTATTATTGGTTCATATGTTTTGTTTCATTGCTTACCGGAAAAATGTTCAAAACCATAAATTTAAAACCTGCTCTAACAAGTGGCACTGTATTATACAAGGGATATAATTAAATACAACCAGGATGGTAAATCAAAGAACGCTTGCATTTTTGCATGGTCTCAAAAATGTGTGCAAAGGGAGTATAATTTGAAACCAGCCCAAAGATAAACTTAATCCGCCACTGACCCGATGCATCTTCTTTGAATGTGGGATTCAATGCTGTTTCAATGAATGTGAGTTTAAGGGCTGAGAACTTTTAATCTTAAGATGTGAGATGTGATACTGAAAGTTATAATAATGCAATTCTAGAATATCAGAGGTTGCTTGATAAGGGATATCGGCTAGGTTATTTTGTAAAAAATGATGTTGAAAGAAAATTTAGCCCTAAAAATTGTGATTTAGCCACATTCTACTGCCTTCCAAAAATACATAAGGGAATAGATATACTTAGAGGGTGCCCAATTTCGTCTGCTCATAAGTACTTTTTACATTAATTTGGGAGTTTGTGCATAGCTGCCTTTTCCCTGTAGTACAGGAGTTTCCCTCTTATATACAGGACACACAGGACTTTCTATTGAAAGGCAGTGGTGTCCACTGGGAAGGAGATATGTATTGGATTACCCTTGATGTGGTGAGTTTATATACAAATATTCAACATGAGCAAGGTATAGAGGCTTTGTATTACTTTTTACGGGATACCCCTAAGTCTACTTTTATTATAGAAATGGTTTTATTTTGTTTAAGGAATATTTTTTTTTAGTTTTAATAATGAAGTTTTTTACCAGAAACAGGGTATGGCCATGGGGGCACTTTTTTCCCCCATGTATGCTAATATTGTTATGGCTAAATTTGAATTGGATTATGTGTAAAAACATATATTTTTAATAAGCATGTAGTTAAATATTTTTGTTTTACTGATGATTTGCCTTTTTTATGTAAAGTGAGTAGAAACTTAGTTGAACAATTTATTAGTGATTTATAGGTTAACAGATTTCAGTTTAGATTTGACAGATTACAAATGGGGGTAAATGTTGATTTTTAAGACATTACTTTGGTTGGATGCATTGAATCTAGAAAAATAATAACCTCTGTCCATAGGAAATTTAGTGAGGGTAATATATATTTACATGGCTCTACCTGCCATCCCAGTCATTTGATTACTGCACTTCCCTATGGGGAATTTCTTAGATTTAATAGATTATGCACCCAAGATGATGATTTCTTAGAGAAGGCTTGCAAAACTTATTGTATGTTTATTAGTAGGATTTATAATAATAAAGATATTAGGAATGCTTTACAAAGAGTACTTTTTGAAGGAAAACAGATTCAGAACTTGTTGATGGAAGATAATAACGGTTTAAGTATAAACAAGAATGAAAATACAAGTGTTAGCAGGGTATATTATAATAATAACTTGAATGGTGAGAGAAGAACTGATGCTATAAGAAGGAATATTTATTTTGTTACTACATATAATTTGTTGAGTGAACAAATAATGCAGTTGGTAAAATATTATTGGCCCATGCTATTAATAGATAGCCAATGATGTAATCAGATTAGCAAATTTCCTAATGTATCTTATAAAAGGGAAGGAATATAGCTACCTTTGTGGTACATAATACATTTGCTTTTCCTACTCCTAGTATTGGGCTATATAGTACTAATAATTGTGGCACACATAGATGTGCTAAATGCTCCATATGTTCGCTGGTGGTGAATCACTTTCCTAGGATTAATAATTTAAATTTTAAGCCTGTGCAAATATTTGATTGCAATACTTAAGGGGTAATGTTTGCCTTACAGTATCCTTTTTATATTGGGGAAAGCCAGAGGGCTTTTAAAGTTAGATTTCAGGAACATGTTAGAGACATTAAAAAGGTATGTCTTGAAAGCCCTCTGGCAGTCCACTTTAAAGATTTTCATAATAGTATGCCTCTCTGTTAAAAGGTTGTGTTTCAAAACAAGTTATTTTGTATATGGGTGAAGGGGGAGTCTTAAGGAGAAGCTGTTATGTAAAGAAACAATTTATTTTTTAAAATATAATACTTTGGACCCAAAGGGATAAATAGAGTTCGCAACTGGAAGTATGTAATTAATTCATTAGTGTTTTATTTTTGTGATGTTTAATGTGTGTTTGTGAATTTGTTTTGTACTCCAGGGAAGACAATTTTGCCAAAGCACTAGAGAGAAATAAATCCTTGACTTTTTATCTGTAGCTGTTTTTTTTTTTGCTATTTTGAACTTTTTCTTCTTGTGGTTTATAACTTGTAATGTTAAGTCTGTTTTCACTGTGAGATTGCATTGCTTTGTTTAGCCAATGTCTATCAGTGTTTGCGCTATAAAATTTGAAATAAACGTTTTAAGTTAAATCCAAATATCTGTAATCATTGTAGAAGTAAAGCAGAAAACAGTATGCACACAGAGTTTTGAACAGTGTTTATGGTAACTGGAGAAAAGAGCCAAGTAATGGAACACTGAAATGGCTTGGGGGGGCAGCTATGTATGGGGGAGCCAATCCATTACCCTGTCTAGTGCTCTATCTGATCTTTATCCAGCTCTGCATGTAATCAGTTTATCCAATTTCAGATCATCTCCATATAGACTGTAGAACACCTCAGATGAAAAAGTTAGGTCTGAAAGATACAATCTAAACAAGTAAGGACTTAGGACAGACCCCTGTGGGACATTCTGACTGTAACCAAGAATTTCACCTGTCCAGTTGCTGTATAAAACTTACTATGTCCTATCTGTAAGTCATGCAGATATCTATCTTATCAAGACAACATCAATACCTAGTTGTTCTAATTTATTGATCAGTGTTTTGTGTATGACATTGTCAACTGGTCAAGTTAAATCGACATAAATTACATCACAGCACAATTTTTCATTCATAGCTGTTATTATATTTTTATAGAATATCCTGTTGCAGGAGGTAATAGATCTATTTTTAATAGATGCATGCTGATATGTGGTTTCATTTCCCAGCCTATCCAGTTCTGACAATAACGTATCCAATAGTACCTTCTCCATTAGTTTAAGACTTAAGGGTCTATATGACTCTGGGTTTGTCCTATTCCCCTTTCCTTTAAAGACAGTTTTAATAAACACATGCCTCCAATTTTGAGGAATCTCCCTATATTTATATGACCTAGTAAATAATAGATATAATGGTATATCTATTTTTAATTTCTCCAAATCTTTTGGGTTACTAACACCATAACAGGAATGGACCCCATTCCTAAGTCAAAGTACAATTAAAGTTTATGAAATTAGTATTGTTGCACTCTTTGATGTCAGCCAAAAGGCTAATATAATGGTAATGGTACTGTAAGTTCTTGCTGAAGTGTTCTTGGGCATTATTACTAATTCTGTCTAATCCCTTTTCTTTGTTTGGATCCAGTTTGTGCAGTTCTTTTTCAGTTTTAATTGGTATACAATGTACTAAATTAGTGTTTAATCTGCTGCCTTTTTATTTAAGCCAGGTGTGCTTTGACTTTGCCACTAATGTTGAACTGATAGAGAGAAACCCTTTTATTAGATGTCAGTTTTAATGGTTAAGGAATACAAACAGTGGTCTAATGTCAGAAGTGATGCATTTTACTGAGCCTGCATGAACTTACTGTATTTGGCAGTGTGTTTTTCCCACCCAACTCAGTAAGCGGGTGCATCACAACAAAACATTAGGAGAAATTATAGATTATGTGATGGGGTTACATGCTTTGAAAAAACTTCACTGAAGACAAATTTGAAATGAGGATGTAGCAGTAACACAAAAAAAACTACCTTAATGGGTTTGAGAGAACTGAATGTGTTAGACAAGGCATTTCTCAGGAGATCTGGGATGAGCTCTTAGTTCTGTGGGTTGGGTTATGTTTTTTTCAAGAAACGTCAATGACAAAAAATGGAGTTTAGATGTGTTGGCAACACAGGGCCCTATGTTAACAGGTTTGGGACAGGTGTGTGTGTTACACAGGGCATTTGTCAGAAGGTTTGGGAGAAGCTATTAGTTCTATGGTCTGGGTTATGTGCATTCACAGAGCTGCATAAAACTGTATTAAAATCATGAAAGTGACAGTAAATCTGTTTCACAAGCAGGTTAAAGAGATGGGATAAAAAGATGAGTTCTGTCACACATCCGTGAAAATAGTGACAAAATCAGGTACAGTGCTGTCTATCATTTGCAACTTTAAGTTTTCTTTCATGCAGGTAGCTGGCAAAACAGATACAAGGGCCATCACCAAACTCAGGATTATCCAGAAACTTGTATCAGAATGGAGTGACTGACTGTTACATGCATCCATGAGAGGTGTGAAAATGGTTCTAGTCATACCACAGTGACCCAAGTCATTAAGGACACTAGCCATAACCAACCATAAATCGGTAATAATGCTATATGATGAGAAATGCCATACTGATTCCATACTGTTTATTTAGATTTGCAACTTGTTTGACACAGATTGTCCTTTTTTGTTATTTGCCTAGAAAGTGGGAGAATACATCAGCTGATTCTGGTGCTGTGGTGGTTTGACTTCTTTCCAAATCTTCTGGAACGTACCTTTGGAGAGTGAAAGATTAAAAATCTAAGTATTCTAGCAATATGATCAGATATAATTTAAAATAAATTTGAATGAAAAGAATTTCACACAGGGTTTCCATGCATGTGTAATAAAACCAACCTTGTTAACCTGTCTTAAGGCAATTTTGCTAATGTAGAAAGCATACTTGTCCAGATTAGAATTAAATTAAATAGTGGGATGTCTGAAAAAAGGGTACTTGTGCACAACTAAATTCAGCACATGTAAAACTGACCTCTTCTACAGGGTCAGTTAGAAGGTCAACTACAGAAATAATTGAAACATTTCCACTTTATTTGTCTACCAGGTTGTATCAGCCATAACCTGACCATAGGGTAGCAGTTCCAATCAGTATATTTTTACTACTGAATTTCGTATAATTTCATTCACCAGTTACACAGCTGCCTGCATCTTGGCATACAATATAAAAATGGAAAATATAACTTTCATTGATTAAGAACAGTCAAATGGCATGGTAGGTAAGCTTGCTAGCAGAAGTTACACTTATATAGGTTTTGAATGTAGGACATAAATACAAATTCTTAACAGCACCTTCAATCTGTACACAATTTAAATATAATTTTAGTAAGAATACTATAGCAAGAGTAGTCCTTTATACAGATAAAGATAAGTCAAATTGTCTATGTCTGTTTAATGAACTGTCTTTTGACTAAGATTCTGAAGAGTTATGAACTTTGTTCTGAGAAGACATCATTTTTTTAGTAAGTTTGAGAAGACATTTTTCAGTTCCACATATCTAGGTGAAAGGTTGTTTAAGTTCTTCAATGAGCGATGTATAGCTGCTCCTCCTGAAGTCTGTGCCCACCATATGAACAGTTTGTGCTGTTAGGTATATAGTGCTATTTCAGTATTAACAATCTCCAAGCTTTGGTTTATATTTTGCCATCTATTTTTTTTTTTAATTAGTGGTGCAGCTGACAGTGTTGCCACTTGTCACCTCACAGCAAGAGGTTCCCTGGTTTGATTCTTAGCTGGGGTGCCTTCAGTGCAGAGTCTATATGTCCTCCCTATGTTTATGGGGGTCTCCTCTAGATGCTCTGGTTTCCTCCCACATTTCAAAGACATGCAGTATGTGGACTGGACACTCTAAACTGGCCACAGGTATGAGTGTGTGGTGTGGATGAATCAGAATCACATTTCCTGTCCAAGTATGCACGCATACAAGGAATCTGACTACTGTTTCAGTGACTCTCCAAGTATGAATTACATAAATGACATATATACAACTATTAAAGGACCACTATGGGCAAACAATGAAAAAACATGTTTTTTTTTATCTTGCCATGATTTACTGCACCTCCCAAAGCTGCCTGCAACAAAATAAGTAATCATTCCTAATTTTATTTATTTTTCTTCCTTTTGGCTGTCCTTATGGGGACTGACATCGTGATTCCTTTTGAAAGCTAAATCTGTCCCATAATGCACAGATAGCGAGAATAAATAGCCCTACCATTTGTTGTCAGACTAGACTTCCATTCAATTAGAATGGAACAACTGAAAAAATTTGCCAAGTTTGAGAGTCTGCAGCTCATGTGTCATTGACTGGTCTGCAGTGAGTTTTACAAATGTTGTTCCTACTGAGGTACTACACATTCTCTGGAAGAAGCTTGCAAAAGTGTCAACAAATGACTGAGATAAAAAAGACTTTTCATAAGGAGCAATTTTGCAAGTTTCAATTCCTGGCCAAGTTATCCTCCCATCTCCCCTCCTTCAGTGGGCTACAGTATCACATTTCCAGCTTGGCTAGATTCAGCTATTTAGTCAGCTTTGTGTGACAACAGACATCAAACAAAGCACAGCCTGGTTTGCCAATAAAACTGCTCCCTCACATGTCTCTTCACGTCTGAATAGCATTTCTCGGGAGTAATAAAAAAAAATAAAAAAAAAAACCACTGTGCACACATCAATCCAGAGTTTAGGCCAATCTATCCATTTCTTAAAATGTGCACAGTAAAATATTCAATTTGTAATGCATTCTGGCTGCTCACTAGGTTATCTTTGCTTACTTATTCTCTTATAGCATAACCTGAACTTTTGGTATTTAATGCTACGTTTTACAACATTTTTTGGTTTCTTAACAATGACCTCCCAAGCCACTGATGTGACCCAGTACTTTCTATTACTATTGCTTTATGTAGTTTGTCTTAGTTGTATACTTGCTCTCTCATCCTCTCAGCAACAGACTCCTGGAGAAAACTTCCAAATCAGATACTTGTATTGAAAGAGTACCAGCAGCTGTAGCAGTTATACCATACTCCAAACAGGGCACTCAAACATAGTACTGACAAACACAAAACTCAGCAAAGTACTCATTCTACTAGAACATTTTAACTTTGTTTCACTACAACTACATAAAACCATATACATACCCCGAAACATTTCTGTCAATTAATTTCAGCTCTCATTGAAATGAATACAAAAAATTCACCTATAATATTTTAAACTATATCCTGATTAACATCCAAGCACACATCAGATGAGCAAATATCTTCTCTGGTGCACCTTTCTTCTCTGTCTAAAATAAGAAATAATCCAAATCACAGGGTCAAGTCCTCCTTCCCATAAATCACTCTAAATTAAATGAAGAAAGAATCATCACTGACTGGTCTGCATTAAATGTCTGCCAACTACTGAAGACAAATTAGACATTTTCCATTCCACTTTCAATAATATACACAGCACTGATGCCTCTGGGTATTAAATGGTAACAAAAGGTCTTTCTTACCAAAGTCAAAAATATGACCTCAAAATAAAAAAAAAAATAAGGGAACAAATGTTGGTAAAAATACAAAGCAAGCAGCTGAATGCTACACACTAATACATAAACTAAAATTTAACAAGTTTAACTTAAATCTCCAAAACAATGGACCACAAAAAAGATTTACATAACTGCAATACGCACTAGCCCATACATTTTAGAAGGTTTCAATATCCTAACTAATGGTGCATTCTCACATCCAGACCTGTGGCAAATTATCAAAAATTATTCTTTGTCCCAGAATGGAACTAGGCTGTCTTATATTATTAGAAAGTCATTAAAAAATAATTTCAGTAGGACCATCCACTACCCATTGTTACTTGGATATTTCAAAACTGCTTCAACTGTCAAGCCCTCTTAACATGTTAACGCAGGCATATTTTCCTCACTCTGGATTGAAGAGTGGGTAATTGCAGCTGACAGTCCCAATAAATAATGTAATTACATATTCATACCTGTCCTCTTTCACCTTGTAAAATGCTCAGAAATGGTGATACATAAGCAGCTTCTTATCATAATAGTAAACATCACCTCATAGACACATAGTTCTAAGGCAGGGACATGGAAACAGTGTATCTCCCATTAAAATTCAAAAAACTTGTAATTAGAGGCTGACTAATCTACAGGTTTGTACAAACTGTAAATCACCAGTTCAACAGCTACCAAAATGAGTGGCACAGAAAATAATATCAGGGATTTTTACATAAGACTCTCCACCGAGCCAGTCACAGGATTCCTCCTCTTCCTGTAAATTAAATGTGGACATACTGCTGGCACTCCACTGTGAAGCAGAAGATGGATGACACCACACTGGCTCCCACTGCCCCCTACCACAATACAGTACAAAGCAAACACACATTTTCATAATGCTGTACAACCAACTTGCTAAAAAGATCTGGCCAAGAACACAAAGAAAAATAAGCTCATTTTATTTGGAAAATGCTGTTTACTAAAGTTATATATGAAGAAAGGTAAAACACTCAAAATTGTTCACCATTTCAAACATCTTGCTTTCACTGCTTCAATCAGCCTTTAAAATATAATTTACCCATGTAATCCACATAAGTCGAGTTCTCAATTCAGAACTAAGTATGGCAAAATACAAGAAAAGAGTTTGCTTCCTTTATGCCAAAATTATTTCTTTTCTTCTGCCTAGTTTCTTTAAAATATACGTACGTTTCAAGAACTGTTATTCAGTGAGGCAAGTCTACCTTTGCAAAATGCTGAAAACTGAGTTGCTATCCTGTATGGAACCTTAAACATTTACATGCACCGTTGCTGTTTGAAACGGTTTTTATTCATCCAAAGGAAGGACATCATATACAGGTAACAAAGATTAAAACTAGTAAAAGAACGAATCCACAGAAAGTGAGAATTACAAAATGGCTACAATGGTAGGAAATCATTTGCTGTATATCCCCCAGATGGGGTCTCCAGTGAGGACCTGACTATTTGTATTGCCAATAGAAATGAATGTTCAGAAAAAAGAACATTTTTATTAAGTAATATCAGAGCCCAGACATAAACTGTAAAAATAATTGTAATTCTAGAAAATCTAGATAACCACGGGAAGAGATGGGTGCTTCCAAAATAGCAATTTTAATCTAAAATCAAGCACTTCTTACAACAAAAGAGTTAAACAACCAATGAATGCTACTGAGCTGAAGTGATTTGCACATGATTGTAATTATGGGCCAGGATATTTATAAAGAGCATATGCAGTGGCACACCATTGTTTGTTCACAGTCTGTGCGTTACCATGATTAATCAAACAGGCTCTCAACAATTCAAAGATTTTGTATATTGCATTTCCAGCTACTGCAACTGTGTCTGCAAAAAGAAACATCATATACCTGAAAACCTACTCTTAGTTTTCAGTTGTAGAGATATAAAATCTGGTAGTCCCCTCTCCCCGTAACTTACTCCATGATTCATATGTTTATGACTCACAGACAGTGCTGTGGATTTACACTGTTACTTATCCAGGTACACAATGGTATATGACATTAGCACAGGGAGTAAGGGCACTTTTATGAATTGTGTAGAGCTACAGTTTTTTTATGTTATAGTGCATACTACATGAGTACCAGCCAAAGAAACTGCAAGGAATATTGTTAGAATGGTCAGATAAATAAATTACCCCATTTAGAGAAATTGTTTGGCTGAAAAAGATTTAAATTTTGAAACAAAAGCATTAAAAATTATTCAAGCATAGAAGGCACCTCAAAGAATTGTGTTGGATTTGTATAGTTATGTATCAGAACTTGCCAGTAAAATAAAGAGATCCGATATAACACTGTACAATGTACTTAGAGAAAAAATAATGCCTTTAATGTATGTGGTAGAAATCATCAGAGGCAGGCAGGAATGAAAATTTAAAATGATTCATACTCTTCAACTGTTTTGATCAGTTTTGTCACATCAAAAAAGTTTGCATAAAATGCAAATTATTACAGAGAATGCAATAAACAAAGTAAGATGTGAAGATATAGAAGAGTCCCACTTATACAAGACAGGTACAGGGAGCAAGGAAAGGGAAAAAGGGGTAGAAACTACCATGAAAAATGCCGTCATAAATAGCTTGGAAAGAAAGTACAGTTCAACAGTGAAACACGAAGAACATCTGGTATTACAGCAATCTCTCCTATATTCCACACACTAAAACGAAATCAAGAAAATGTACTGCAGTAACTAAAGATATCAGTGTCACTATGACCAACAGTGCAAAATGTGTTAAGTTATGGAGAGATGTAAACATGCTAGAACTGGGTCTATGACAATTACACTTAAATTGAAAGACAAAGTAAAATTATGACTATTGAGACAATGTTGGTTAAAGAAAAATAAAATCTAGACTGGAATTCTATAAACCATTTGTCTGAAGTCAATCAAAACGCCATAAGTGATCTTTCCCAAAAATATACTGAAGTACTTAAAGAACTGTCCACACTGAAGGAATGAATAGCAAAGATCTACAAGTGGCAATCTACAGAGATCAACTTGAAAACAAATTTCAGAAAAAAAAAACAGCCTCTTACAAATGATGATGATGATGATGATGATGATGATGTATCTTTTAAAGTATTCAGACTGGGCTGATGTATCCTTTAAAGTATTCAGACTGGGCTGATGTATCCTTTAAAGTATTCAGACTGGGCTGATGTATCCTTTAAAGTATTCAGACTGTGCTACACTCATAGACACTTTTATGAAACTGGCTAGTTCCATAAGGATCAATTCTGATTTTAAGTATATAGTGAGCAGCATTATGCTCTGAACACTTGAATCCAACATCCAACTTTTTTTTTTTCGCTTTGTTAGCTAGTGATGTACAGTTTTCAAAGACGGACATAAGGCACACATAAAAAAGCATGTGACTGAATACTCATATGGGAGTGCGTAGATACAAGAGATTATACTTTGGAGCATACTCGGTATCTTTTATAGTTCAAAGGACACTAGTAAACTGTAATGCAAGATTTTAAAAATAATGTAGTTTGCCTGCACAATGTTGTGGTAACCAGCAGAATGGAAACAGAGTATCTGTATATATTCACCATTTTCATATCCTAGATAAAAATGTTGGGTAATATTTATAAAATTGCTAAATAAGCATTGTAGAGAAATGCACTGACCATATTATGTCAAAGTAGGTGCCACATATTTGTATCCAGTGAATGGGAAAATGCAAGCAACCCAGCAAACTCTAAAAGTAAATAATGTGACAAAACAGAGAACTTTTCTGGGTATGTTACTACTATAACAAGACTTTCAACTGTCTCGGCTCCATTATATACACTCTGCTGCATAAAACATTGAGCTGGCATTGCAGTCCAGATGAAGACAGAACTGTGTAGGTTTCCAAACAGATGCATTGGCCTTCTGTTGTACATTATGACTGTAACACACTAGTCAGCTCTACTCTTACTAATTAAACTGATTTGGCACAAAGTAAGTGATCAGTAATATGAAGGAAATACTAAATTTATTGCGAATTTTACTTTTGTTAAGCACTAAAGCATTAAAAACTTATGAATATGCACTTACTGATATTGTCATGTGACACATTTCCACACATTTAGTGAAATACTTGCATGCAAAATGTTAATACAGGTCAGATAAACATATTGATTTTGTACACAGAACCTAAGCATCTGCAGAAATATATCTGCAAATAAAGCTTCATAATGATATTTAATGGGAAAGAATTGAATATCCAGCAGCAGTAAAAGTCACTTATTTGCTGCCTAATGAGATGAATGCTAGTCCATAATATTTCTGAAATGGTCCATTCTGCTGACAGCATGCGACTGTAAACCAGTTTATAATATAGAAGGACAATAGCACCGCGTGCACTTTAAGGTAGTAACAGCACTGCGTGCACTTTAAGTTAGTAACAGCAGTGTGCACCTTAAGTTAGTAACAGCACCGCGTGCACTTTAAGTTAGTAAATACTCTCTGCCTCAGGCTACATGACTGTCACATTAGACGAAAAAGTGAAGATGATGGATCCTACAGTTATTGTTCTGGGAGATGTTGAAATTAAAACACTGAAAATTCAGGATACTCTGATGTTCAGAGTAATACGATATATTATGAGATGTTTGTAGGCTTCATATAACCTGAATTCATACTTTATAAAAGTAGAAAACAGTAACCCAGTATACAATATGGGTATAGCTTGTTGGCAGACACAGTCCTAAACCCACCATAAGACAGTCACTTGTCCATTAGAGTTAAATGGGTATCAACTGTGGGTCACTTCATGAACAGTCTGAAGGCTTGGTAACAGCTTATTTGGATGTACAACATTTTTTAATACTTTTTATTTTCTTTTTTCCTCAGCATGCCTGATGACCATCTGGTTGATGACTACAACTCCATCTGCTCATTTTCTCTTGAGTAAGAGCTGATCACAGTGTAGCAATCATTGGAGCCTGCAGCAGGAGATTCTGTGAAACCTGTACCATCCTTCCCTGCACATGCCAGCAAGGTCTCTACAAACCAAAATGAAATGGAGTGGTGCAAAGGGTTGTCACCTACTACAATGATAAATTCTAACCCATGGACCTGCCACCTGAATGCAGACACTTTCATCTCCAGTCTCCAATGGGGGCTGTAGGCAGAGTACACATTCTGCGACATATACTCCTAAAGTTCCCCTATGGTAGAAGGTAGCAGACTGTACCCCATCACTCATTTCCTACCCCAGCTGGGTCCTTCATTACCCATTCACTAATTCAACCCAGAACAGCTGGGATGTAGTCAGGGCTTCATCCCTCTATACCATAGTAACATGCCATTTAATGGCAGAATATGGACTGTGGGATTCTCACACTGATAAGATAACAACCATGTGCTATATGTCAAGATTGCAGGAAGTGTTCTGTCATTGTGAGAATATCCCCAAAAATAATGGAAAATTTATCACATTGCTATACTGGTCCATTTAAAAAAATGCTTTTGGTCAATATAGATTTTAATTCAAAGGGAAAAGCTTTATAACCTACAGCAAAGTTGACTTGCAGCTACTGTAAATTCAATAATAAGTTTCAGTAATCTTGGAATAAGGGATAGTACAAACTAATTAATTCAGCATTCTTTTGCATGATACATTTTCAAAAATTGAAAGAAGGGGATTATTCACATTACTTCTGGTCCTTGTCACCCTTCGGTGAATTGACTGATGTAGGGTTTCAAAAAAGTAAATGAAAATTGGGTGAAGGGACCCTTGAAACAAAAAAGTTAAAGCTTTAATTACCAAATTACTCAAAAATTAGATGAGATGGTAACTGACAGAAAACTAAACTGGGCTTGTCTCATCCTAATTTCACAACAAAAGGTCATGGAAAACAAGTTATACAAAAGAAGTGTAATGAGAAACCAGTGAGTTCATGTGTTTTGAGACATATGACTTGGTAAATATTATAAATGTCATCCCAGGAAAAAAACAGATGCATAAAATAATAATTTTTGACAGTGGCCCAGTGTCCTAATCTGTCAAAAGGAATTGTGCAAAGACTTGCTGATCAAATCTATGAAAGGATTCAAGGGCTGGTTGCACCTGAGACAGACTACTGTGACACTGAAATAGATGAAGCTAATACTGTCTGGTTATGCTTTGTACTCTAAACACAAGCAGCCAAATCAAAAAGAGCAGCTCACAAAACACCAAATAATCCATCCACCAAAGAAGTCATTTTAAATTACCAAACTACACCAAATAATCCATCCACCAAAGAAGTCATTGTAAATTACCAAACTATTTTTAGTCAGTAACACCTTTTCATGTTGAAGCAGCCAAGCCCGCATGTACAACCACAACTCCTATATTTACACACTTGCACCAGTGTAACTCATTTTCTGGGAAAGTAGAATTTAATACAGTTGCTAAGCTAAACTCACTATACAAGAAGGATCAGAGATGTTGGAAATCTTGACATGACTGGGGATAAGCATTCTAGATCTTTTCAACATTCAATGGCCCTTGTTGTATACAGCAGCAGATGGCATTATGGATATGGCTAGGATTTGTTTTTACTCCAGGATGTGTAACAGAACTCTTATGCTAACAGATATTCTTCTGGAAGGCTAAAAGGGACATAGAATCTAAGGCATTAATAGTAAAACTACCCTAATGATGTCAAGGACATCGGGTGGCAGTGTCATAGTGAGCAGGCACTTCCCTAATCATTCCCTGATGTGAATGTTTGAAAAAGTCATAGTGAGAAGAAACTTCCCTGGTCATTCCCTGTTGTGAATGTTTGAAAAAAATCATAGTGAACAGAAACTCCCCTGATCATTCTCTGTTGTGAGTGTTTGAAAAAGTCATAGTGAGAAGAAACATCCCTGGTCATTCCCTGTTGTCAATGTTTGAAAAAGTCATAGTGAGCAGAAACTTCCCTAATCATTCCCTGTTGTGAATGGTTGAAAAAGCCATAGTGAGCAGAAACTTCCCTGATCATTCCCTGTTGTGAGTGCTTGAAAAAGTCAATGAGCAGAAACTTCCCTAATCATTCCGTGTTGTGGATGTTTGAAAAAGTCATAGTGAGCAGAAACTTCTCTGATCATTCCATGTTGCAGATGTTTGAAAAAGTCATAGTGAGCAGAAACATCCCTGATCATTCCCTGTTGTGAATGTTTGAAAAAGTCATAGAGAGCAGAAACTTCCCTGATCATTCCCTGTTGTGGATGTTTGAAAAAGTCATAGAGAGCAGAAACTTCCTTGATCATTCCCTGTCGTGGATGTTTGAAAAAGTCATAGTGAGCAGAAACTTCCCTAATCATTCCATGTTGTGGATGTTTGAAAAAGTCATAGTGAGCAGAAACTTCCCTGATCATTCACTGTTGTGGATGTTTGAAAAAGTCATAATGAACAGAACCTTCCCTGGTCAATCCCTGTTGTGAATGTTTGAAAAAGTCATAATGAGCAAAAACGTCCCTGATCATTCCCTGTTGTGGGTGTTTGAAAAAGTCATAGTGAGCAGAAACCTTCCTGGTCATTCCCTGTTGTCAATGTTTGAAAAAGTCATAGTGAGCAGAAACTTCCCTGATCATTCCCTGTTGTGAATGTTTGAAAAAGTCATAGTGAGCAGAAACTTCCCTGATCATTCCCTGTTGTGGATGTTTGAAAAAGTCATAGTGAGCAGAAACCTCCCTGGTCATTCCCTGTTGTCAATGTTTGAAAAAGTCATAGTGAGCAAAAACTTCCCTGATCATTCCCTGTTGTGGATGTTTGAAAAAGTCATAGTGAGCAGAAACCTCCCTGGTCATTCCCTGTTGTCAATGTTTGAAAAAGTCATAGTGAGCAAAAACTTCCCTGATCATTCCCTGTTGTGGATTTGTGAATGTTTGAAAAAGTTAAATTCTGAAGAGTATTAACGAACTTCATACTATATTTTTGGGGAAAAACTATTTTTTAGTGCAGTCTCCATGGTGAAAATTAGGTAACTGACTGAAAAAGAAATCCAGAAAGCAAAACAGTTTGTCAAAATGTTTGGCCTCCTCTTCACCCACCATGGGTCAGTAACTATGTCCAGAATCACCACAGAAGTGACTGGTAAGGAAAGTGTTATTGATGACAATGCATCTGTACCCAGGCCTTATCTCTTATTTGGTTTCATGTAGAATGTAGGCTGGATAATGGCTTCTTAACAAGCATTGTACTTATCTGTGATTGCCTCATTCAAGTGCAATCACAAATGAGCAAAGGTTCCCAAACATGAACAGCATTCAGAAGTTAAAAACAATTCACAAGAAAAAAGTGTTTTGCAGGGTGGGCAAATCCCTCTGCACTCCAGATCCCTGCTACTTACATATGTAAATTCCAAAGGCACACTATGATGGAGAAAGAGAACATCCCAAATATATCAGTATTTCATCCTATCAGAGGAAAGCTGAATGGTCACATACTAGTGATTGCAAAAAGCAAGTGTCAGTCTCCAGCATTTCAAAAACAAGCTTGAGTTCCTGGGCAGCTATAGCATTCTCTAAGAGAAGGGATAAGAAAATGGTTAAAGTCATGAAATCACCTTCTACCACTATTGAATAACCTCAGTCATAGCATACCAAATGAAAGGATCAGAACATCTCACTTTTATCTGAAACTGAAATGATAGAAGATAAAGTTGAATATCATGAATATACAGCTTGATGGGAAAAATATGTAAATAATCAGAGTTCATGAGAAATTAGAAGGTAGCAAAATGTGGACTGCACACAAAACAAATAAGACCACAGGGTTTACATGCCAGGTCACAATGTGGCTGCAGCAAGGCCAAGGTATAGGTCACTTGAATTTAAGTGATATAAAATGAATTTAAGTGATATAAAGTGAATTTATATAAACAATGATTCTAATGTGGTGGCCGAGCATGATATAATGATACATCAAATTGAGAACAAGGGAATGTTTTTTTGAAAATGACTATAGAGTCTGAACTTAAAGAAAAACAGCACAATTTGTGGCATCAATGAAGGAATGTTGATTGAAACAAATTAAAGTTTGGACCCCCTTGTCAGCCATGCTAACGGTGTATTTCAGAGGGAATACAAGACAATTTTGGACTGACACGAGGTGCTAAAAGTGATAAGGGAATAAAAATCCAGTCAAACTGAAAGTGATAATTTTACTGCATCACCTGATGAAGGAGACGGGCCTTCAAAAATAGACTCTGTAAAAGCAGACTGTTTGTCCACAAATTAGCTAAAGGCTCGGTGAAAATCAGTGAACCAGAAGGCATTTCTGATTTTCCTATAAAGAGTAACACAAAAACAAAATCTGGTGCCTGAAAAAAACACTGGCATAACGTCTGAAAATTGCCTTGGCATAACTGAGCAGCATTTTGGAAGACATTCTTCCTGAGATTGCTTTGACTTGCAATTTCAGAGTTGCAATTGATTAGGGTGAAAATAATTAAGACTTAACTAATATGATTAATAAAGGTTTACTTAATAGCAAGGCTGTTTCTGAAGGGGTGTATTTGCATATTCATTCATGAATATGTGAAGAGGAAATAATTAACTGCTAATATAGTATGAAACAGTCTTGATGAAATGAGAACATTGTAAGTGAATGAACTTAGGGGGACAATGGAATAATATCTGGCATTTATTAATGGAAGAGGGTCTAGCTTAACCACTCCTGACAATACTTAGAAAGATGATGACGTGATTTAGAAGGTATTTTTTAAGCAATTTAAAAGTATTTTTGCAAATATTGCATCTATGAGTTGCAGTAAGTTATAAAACAATTAAAGTTAAACATATAGAAATTAGTACAAATAAGGTACTTTCATAATGATTATGTATAAAAGTTAATTTGCTGTGAAACTGTAAATTTTAATAGGGAATTTCTTGCAGAAGTTGAGGGTGAAGTGATAGGAACATGCTGGTTTCTTTATAAACTGTTTTCTACTGACCATCAAGAAAGTTCTGCTAGGCAGAAGAAAAAAGCAGAGGCATAACCAAGGAGGGCAAAGTGTGTGACTGCCACAAGTGCATGCTATTAGGGGGCAAGATCAGCAGATGTCAATGGTGTGGGAGTGCAAAATTGGCACTGCTTTACAAAGACACCAGGATACTGTAGCTTCATAAATTACAGTGCTCAGTGTGTGGTTATTTAACTGTAGCAAGCAGCTTGTTACATTTGTAGCAAAAACAAGCAGCTCAGAATCCATCTGATATACTGAAGGCTTGCATTTGTAGTACACAAATGTACATCCATGCATGCATGCCAAGCATACAGATAAGATATTAATAAAACATTATTTTCAAAAAGATTATCTGAGGCAACTGTCTATGTGGTAAATATGACTAGCATAAGATTGTTATATTACAGCACTCAGTAGTGATCAGGTAATACCACTTTTGCAAAGGCAAGTAAGTACTTGTGGTTAAGAGATTACAAAAACCATATTTCTGCTACTTTTTACACTACTGGACAAACTATTCTAATCTGAACCACTATAACACGCAACGATTAAAGGATCAAATGAGCACAGTATTTTATTTGTCTTATCATGCTGATGTTTAGGAGTCTAGCAGCATTATACCAGTACTGGAATGTATTAAGTGTCTGGGGTTAGATGGATGCAAAAGATTAAAGAAACATTAAGTAGCACAAACTCATGGCAACTCTTAAATGCAAGTCTGCCAAAATTTTAATAAAGTTACTGTGTTGTGACCTAGAACAGACAGGCCGATAAATCTAGTAACATCAGTATTATGCACTCTCCAGTTTATTGAAATGTCCAGGCTCCAGCTGACTGAGAAGTCTAAAATGACACAATCAGAAACAGTCTCCTGTTGCGTACAGACCAGTGCAGTAGTGCATGCACACTGCTATACTGAGTTAAGACCAGTTACATGGTAAATATTATTAATGTTCTGGAGATCAGTGCAAATCAAAATGTTGTAGCCCCTGTCCCTAACATAACAGCTGGTGCAATGGTGCAGAGTTAAAGCCTATATGTTCACATGGATTCCTATTACAAGAACGAAAGTTCACAACTTCAAACTTGTAATATGAAGCCTCACTTACACGAAAGTTCACTTTAATGAAAGTGAACTTCCGCGAAAGTGCACTTCACCGAAAGTACCGCAGCACAGTGGAGGACATAAAAAAACAAGCTGTGTCCTCCACTGTGGTGCGATAGTCACAGACCTTAGGGTTAGGGCATGGGTTAGGGTAAGGGGATAGTTAGTAAAGCTATCCCCTTACCCTAACCCATGCCCTAACCCTAAGGTCCGTGAGTACTGCACGGAAGTTCAGTACAATGCCCGTTCGTTGTACTGAACTTCGTGTAAGTGCACTTTCGATTAAGTGCATTTTCGCTGCAGTGTGCATTCCATACACTATTTCGAAGTAGTGAACCTTTGATCTAGTGTATGGAATCCGTTCACATAAAAATTGAAGTAGAACTCATTTAGTATAGATATAGCTGTTTTCCTAATGTTGTTTAACATTTGCATTTTGAATTTAATTTTATTATTTAGTTTATTTGATATGAGTTTCATGCTACCCTGATACTCTACATATCATCACTTCCATTAGACCCAAAAAAATAAAGCGTGTCTCCTCCTTTAGGTGACTGCAAAAATAAAACCTCAGAGAAGTACTAGAGAAAATACCTTAGCTGACTACAACACAAGAACACCTGACTCATTAAATTGTATAGGCTGGTTAGAAATGCTTATGAAATGTCAGTTGAAGTGCTCAAGAAATACTAGTTTTAAAATTCTCAGTGTTGTGCCACCCCAACAGCTACTGGAATAGTATAGCTAAGACTCTTAAATCGTAGCAAGATCCCCACTATGTCTCCCTCAATGGGAATCTTAGACAGACACATTAATGATGTTCAAATTAAACTACTATATGGATGTGCTTTCTTTAGAACATTAGGGGGACCTCACCGCTAATAGAAATAAATCACTTTTACTCTTTGGTACACGGTGTCAAACCACAGACTCTCAGGCTCAGTCTATCTATACAGAAAACTGAATGTTTACACATAGCACTAGTATAATAAAATATTTGGGTATAATTCTTAGCAAGGCCTTTCCACCAGACCTCTATGTGAACAGATAAGCACAAGACAACACTGCATAAGTTATTTCATCAAAAGCTGGGCAAACTACAAAGATTTAGGAGCCATCTATCCATTCCAGATGTAAGCTTATACTGTCACTATTATGTGAGGGTACAGGCTTTAAATCTCCACCACCTTTATATATATTAATAAGCTTTTGAAACTAAAAATAACACTATTTAAAAACTTAGCCAACACAGTTTACAAATTAAATATGCAAAAAAGTATGCACTTGCAAAATGAAATATGAAACGATAATATATTTACAGATGCCATTAGAAAAAAAAATAGTTAATTCAGTATGTTAATTAGGGAAATTGGGAACTCACATGCAAAGTTCATAGGTGAGCTCCCTCATGCTTGAAATAAACAGTTTGTCTTCTCAACAGTAGCTTGCAGAATACTTTCAAAGAAAAGTATAAACTCATATTGACTGAATTTGCTAAACTTAGTCTAAATATTAAAAAGTGCCATTAACTTGAAAGTAATGCTGTAAACCTCTTCCTTCTTTTTTGGATGGTATTGCCAACCCTCCTGTAATCTTATGATTTCTGTTTTGTGTAAAAACTTATATCCTGACAGACTGACCTCAGTTATTTAATTTGAGTTTTAAGCCAGGTTGCATTGATAATATGAATACCAGTATGACTACTGATCAGGGGCAAACATGTAGTCCTTCCCCTTTATTATCCATATGACATGTACTTAAAAAGATGAGTCAAAGACCACAACTCTATGTCCAGGTATTATCATTGGGAATTAGGAGAGGAGTTTGTTGTAACAGCTGCTAGTAAGGAGTTGCTAGCAGGAGATGTTTAGTTAGACATCATCTGTGCAGGTGGACCGGTCATAGGATATATGTCCATAGCCCTTATCAGCTGGGACTTGATGAATAATAACAGTTAATACAAGCTCAGCCTGGAAGTACGTTTTTTGGCTTATCTTAATTTATGTAAACAAGAAGACTTACACAAATATTGTTGCATTTCCAGTGATACTTGTAAGGCACAAGCCTGAAGGGAAAAAGGATCATGCCTTGAAGGATTTATTTGATTTGGACGAGCTAATTCTCTTGGAAACTAAGCAGCTATTGTAGTGAGATAGATCTATAGTGAACTATCATGCTTCCAGAAGTCAAGAAACAAAATATTGTAACATAAAATCAAAACCCCACAATACTATCAACTTATAATATCTAAACCTAACATACTGCAAACATGTTAAAACATCATTTCTGCAAGATGGATTTTCCTTGCTTCTCTGATGTTGCGCTTTGTTCCCACACCCCAGATTTTTATAGATGCTGCCTCCAAGGTCACACAAACTTAAATGAAAGTAAAAATTAAAAATAAACACATAAATAAAGTGCTTTCACTTTCTTAGTATTCGAGTCTCACAACTTCAGAAACCCTATTAGATGCCACTAACAATAAATCAAAATGCAACATTCCAACATGTCAACAATATAATGAAAATGATGAAGCATGGATGACATCACATGTTGACAAAAAGAGCTATGGGAAACTTTAGGATTCTCTATTGAAAGGGCGTATGCAGAAATAGAGGAAACATCAGCAAGTCTTGCAGAAGAGAAATGAAGTAAAGTTGTGCTGAATCCTGAAGTCTTGTCAGTTATAAAAAAAAAAAACAATATTCATAGAAAGAAGGAAAATGCATGCAGATGTACCAATAACGCTGCTGCTGATTATTTCTAAGTAAAATGTTACTCTGAGGCCACACAGAACGACCGTATGATAACTAGAGTACTAGAGCACTAGAGTATTGTCAGGTAGGTGAACACAGAATCTTCCTTTGATATGCCACTGTAATTAATGGAGGTAGTAAGGTAGGAATATGACCCAAGCAACAAAATTCAGAAAATTAAGGCCTGTTATATATCTAAATCCAAACTGACCTCCGCTTTAATTTGGAAGTCCTAAGAGGTGGCTTGTTCTTAGCTTCCCCTTGTTGGTTTTGTGCTTCAGAAGTTTCTGGGGTCCTAGGAGGCAACTGGTGACTTAATTAGAGTTTCAGTATCCAGCTCACAAAACAGCACATGCAAGAACCCAAACTGATTATAATGTGATTAATTAGTATCAGTACATGAATGAGAGGAAAATACTTTTTTTTTGCTTTCCATGCATACAAGTTCACGGAACTGCACATTCAGCAATACAAACACTTTCTAAAGTAAAAAGCAACACATAAAACATATTAGCTACAATTATTAGCTTGATAGTATGGCATTTCCATTTAATAGCTACTAAGGTGGTCCAGTACTGGTGAGTATGTTAAGATGGTAACATAATTTAAGATAGATTTATTCACAGCTTCATGGATAATTCTAGGTAGGATTATCAGATGCATCAGCTTGCTTATATCAAAGGAGTAAGTTAATTTACAGAAATGGTTTATTCTAACCTTTTTGGGGTCACACAAAGACAGCAAAGTTTTCAACACAAACAGAATGTTAATACTTAGCAAAGACTGCACATAAATGATCTATAATAGTAAATAAACAACTTTATTAAAACAGGCATTTATTGTAAACAAATTAAAATGCAGCATGAATATTTTTGACTGATGGTAGCACAGAACTTGAAAGAAGAGCAAAGAAAGGGAAAGACGGAATGAAAAAGAATGAAAGAAAGTGACTTACCATCAAGATGGGGGAAGGATAGGAAAGAAAAAAGATAAAATTGGGTGCATTAGGAGAAAAGAAACTTTGAATTGGAACTTGAAGAACTACAGTAACTTGGGGCAGGGTTGACTTTTGCTATGATACCTACACTGAGCAATGGAAAGAAGAAATAGAGACGGAGTTCAAGTTATCTCTCCAGTACAGAGCACACAGCTGTATTTTATATACCTAATAGGAATGAATATTCAAATTCAGAAAATAAGACACATTCTGAAACACTAAGACAGTGAGCACAACCTCACAAGGGTGCATACCTGAGGTCAAAATAAAATTCAGAAACATGTGACAGTATTACATTTTTCAAGACATGTAAACTTTCATTTTTTTCCCAGATTTGAGCCAGCAATCCTAGGAGGCATCTTGCCCTCAAAGATTCAAATCCTAAGAAGTGATTGATGATTTGCTCAGCACTTCACTATTCACATTCATAAAACACTCATTGTCTTTTTATTTGTTATTTTCCTCAGAGGCACTTTGCCTCCACAACTCTGCACTACAGCAGTCCCTGAAAACCTAGTAGATGACTAGAAACGTATTTATTATGTTAGGGTTCAGACTCACAAAACAAAATGAAGGGAGGAAAAAGAAAAAATATCTGTGAGATCAGCAGTATAAATAGGTCAGTAGGACTGGGGAAGGAATAGCACCTAGAAAAAAAAACTAGAAGAAATTACATGTTCCTCACTCTGAATATGGGATTCAAACAGTAGTCTGAGTGCGTAGAAGATGATGAGTCAGAAGTATGGCAAAGTCATGTGCTCCAAATTTGTTGGTATAGATGGGTTTAGGAGCAGAAATGAAATGGCACAAAGTTCTCTGATATAAACCTTTAACATTATTCCTTTGATCCATCTGTCTGATGTAATTTCAAACATTGTTGGAGTTTGAGGTGATCTTCATAAGGACAGGAGGGAGTGTCAGTATTTATTTTCTGTAGGTTTTTATCATGCTCTCCTGTATTACACTGTTGCTGTTGCTATCCTTGCAGGCATTTGCTACCTGCTGCATTTCCTGGTGATAATTTTGATATTTCATCTGGTTTCTGTTAGGCAGACAGGTGTTCTGGGATAGGTCATGAAATACCTAGGGAATGTGGTATGGGGCAGGTGGTTTGAGTTTTGCATAGCTTTACTATTGGTCTCCAAATGCTACAACCCTTTCTGAAATGGAGAACAAAAAAATTAATTACCTAAAGGATCATCTAATAATTTACTGTTTGATCTATATGAAAAAAAGCTGTGTACCTAACCATACAAATCTTCTCAGAATAAGCTGATGAAAAAGATGTTATCAACAGTACAATATTATCATTTAACCACATGAGATCTCCCTTATCTTTTTGTTTAGTTTAATATAGAAAATATTCTTTAAAAAAAAGCAGCAGTATCCTATCAGTCAGTGTAATACTGAATTATGTGGATGTTGTAGTTAATAGCTTTTATCCCCAAAGTAGCTAAAGTACATAAAAAAATAACTGCACAAAAATGAGAAATCTGTCCCACCACAATTGAAACAGGAAAACTAGAATCTTTCACATGAATTAAATCCAATCAGAAGTCTACAAAAACTTTAATAAAAACTTTTATAAACATAAGTTAATTGCTTTTGTCTTACCACTTTTCAGACATCATCGGAACCAATCATTCAAACATACCACTTAGCTTTAAGTATTAATTGTTAATTAATTAATTATGTCTTAAAGGGACAATACCAATTAAAATATCAAATAGTGCAAAATGTGTACATAGAATATAAATTCAAACACTAAATTAAAAAGTCAACCCTCTTGTCAGATTTGCCCCTAGTAGTAATTGCCAGAATAATTCAGGATACTCAATATATGCTTCCCAGGCACCCACACGGGAGTCCAAAGCTACCACCTCTAAAACAAAAAACAAAAAAATACTATTCACACATACTTTTGTGTGTTTAGCTAATGCATTACTATCAATACATACCTCTTTTGATGTCATAGAGGTGTTTATAAATGCACTTTTTTAGTAGTGTTTCAGTTTTTCTGACATAAAAAGCCAGACATAAGATAGCTAAATATATGACCTTCTTATTATTACAATTATAAAATTTACTGGAGATTAAACTCTTATTTCATGCATAGAGAAGGTATAGGGGCACTGATTACAGGGACCACACTTAAATATGCCAACCCTAGTCTTATTAGAATTCAATGTACAGGGGATTCTATTATGATATAACTCTTTAATAGTATATATGAAGGGAGAAATGTTAAAGGCTTATTAGAAATAGAGCTAAAGTGTAAGGAATAGCCCTAAATCCCTCGCAGTATTTCAATGTAATAATTTTTACCACCCTAATATGGTATGTATATTCTGGGAATAGGGCACTACTAAAATTTTTATATGTTCAAAATTGAGGAATAACCAGCCTTCAAAGCAATAACCAATAAACAAAAATAAAGTCCAAGGCTGTAGGAAGCACCCCACTGAAACAAAAGGCAATAAAAATGGTCTTTATTTTCTACAGTTTCACACAGAAGACATTGGACTTAATACCCGGGGATGTCTTTATTATGCTTACATCCAAAAACTCCAGCTTATTATAAGTAACGGTACTGGTAAAGTGAAGAAATATAGTAGTAGTTTCTAAATAATCTAAAAACTCATGTAGTTTGCTCTCTGTGTCCCTCCAAAAAATACAAATGTCATCCAAAAATCGATTATAGCGTGACCAACTGGGACTAAATCTGGAATTTAGACTATAGTTCTTTTCCCACCAGGACAGTACAGTATTTGCATAAGTGGGGGCGCAATTGGCCCCCTTGGTGATCCCCTTAATCTGGTAGAAAAACTCGCCACCAAAATACATTAAATTATTTTTTAACACTAATTCCATTAATTGTAGTATCACTTGCAAGCTGTCAGTAGAAATATTAGATTTTTCTACAAGGGCTGCTTCTAGCCAGTCTAAACCAATTGAGTGTGGGATAACAGAAAACAGATCTTCAATGTCCACTGTTACAAAAATGATGTTATCAAAAGACTGGTTAACATCAATTCCCTTCAAAAACTCCCAGGAATCTTTTAAAATTTCAGTCTCAGTACTCCACAAACTCTTTAGTATCACAAATTTGGCTAGGGGCATCATCCTGGAGCCCTCAGCCGACCCAATAGGCCTAAGGGGAGGATTCCCCTGGTCTTTGTGGACCTTGGGGATACCAAAAATGGTAGGTATCCTGGGTCTGGCTATGGACAAATATTTAAAGGTGTCATGGTCAATCAAAACTTCCAAAAGGAGGTCATAAAAAGCAAAGTCAATTTTTCTATATGCCACGTTAATTTCATTCCTAGAGACCCTGGAATATGTACCAGTGTCCCCCAGGATTTGTGTCATCCTTCCTTCATAAATAACATTGTCCATCAGAACTGCCCCCACCCTTGTCAGGTTTCATAACTCTGGCATTTCTGTCTTCCGTTAGATCTTGTAGGATTTTCCTTTCACCTTGATTCAAGTTTGGTCTTAAACCTTTGGTACAAAAATTTAATTTTTGAATTTCATTCTCTACCAAAAGCTCAAATTTTTTTATCTGGGGGGTGAAGTGGGGGGTTAAATTCACTTTTGCTTCTAATGGCACCCTGTCTTCACCTTGAAACAAAAGTCACAGATTTTCCTTCCTAGTGAACAATTTTAAATCCAGAATAAGCTTGGTATGGTCACATCTCTGGTTGGGAATAAATTTAAAACCTCTAGACAACAAATCAAAATGTTCCACAGTGAGATCAATACTACTGTAGTTGAAAATATTCAAGTTTTTGTAAGTCTACTTATGACCAGTCTATGCAATACTGTCAGATGTGGGTTTTAGAATATCCCCCTCTCTTGTTGTCCCCCTCGTCTTGTTCCCCAACTGGTGGACCAATAGTATTCAGGGGCCCTCTGGTTCTGTAACCTCTCTGAATGGTGGAGGGGGGATACTCTAAAAGGTCAGGTGGTTCTAACCAAGAGATCCATCACCACCACCAAAATTAACATTAGAACTCTTCCCATGTTCGTGTTCATCAGGGAAATTGTCTTTTCTCTTCCCCTTTGGGGTGGGGTAACATTGCTTCTCCCTGTATTCAGCAATGTCCCTCTCTAATTTTTTAACCTTCCTATTAAAATTCACCATACATTTTTCATCTGTCTTATCTAAAATACCAAATATTTACATTTCTCGGTTTCCACAGTGTGCATAAGGTCATTAGTTATTTGGTAGTTAAGATGTTCAATAGTTTTGTGCAACTCAGCCATAGTCAGATCATTCTGCTTAATTAACACCCTAACAATGTCTAAACCACATTTACTAAAGACTTCCAATAACTCATCATGTAGGTCAGAACCATGGGGGCCCACAGCCAGGTGCAAGGGGGTGCACCGGCTGGCTAGGAGATTAATTTTATTTTAATTTAAAAATTTTTTTAAGGGCATTCTTCTTTAAGAGCACCCTTTGCATCACATCACACAGATGCAACAGGTGTTTGCGACCTGTTTTCATCTTCTAGTCTGTGCGACTGATGGTTTATATCTTCATCTTCCTCACCCTGTGTGTGTCACCCCTTTTTGTATGGAACTGGACTTGTAGTGTGGAAAGATGGCCCTTCTGGGACTGGACATGAGAATAAGCAAGCCCAAGGAGGTCAAGAAAGATTTCAAGGGGATGGGTGTGATTGTAGCAGTCTACTTTCTCAGTTAACAGCAACTCTTATCAAGGCAAAGAAACATAAGAAGAGCCTAACCTTTCTTTTCTGCTGATCCTCAACAAACTCTATGAAGGTGCCGCAGGCAGTAGTAGAAATAGTGGAGTAACACAGTACAGTGGTGCACTGACTGGTTAACTACAGGTGAAATTCTTGTTGGTGCTGATTGCCCCTTCCAACTTCATGAGAGGCACGGATTCAGCACTCAAGAAAAACAGGTTTCCTGTTGCATTCAACACCTAGTTGCCTGTTGCTTTTTGTGCCACGTAGGATTACAGTTCTGGGACCCCTACTTGCACAGGGTGCCATGGATGAATGTACTGATGAATCTGGTCGCCCATAGCATTGTATGCCTGAGTTTGTAAATGCTGCTTTCAATATGACTGTGGTAGCTACGGACACCTGTGGCTCCCCACCAGAAGAATATTGTGTACAGACTGGTGTTTCTGGTATCAACAAGTCATGTCATACCTGCAATTCCCAGATCTACAGTTAATGTAAGATGCTGTTTATTTGGCTGACTACAATAAACAAGCAGAAACCATGTGGTGGCAGATTCAGACCATGTTAGCAGGAATCGAGTACCCTAAAACTCCATCAACCCTGCACCGGGTAAATAACTTGTACAACCCTTTCTTACTATTTGCGTCAAGTCTTTGCAAACAAGATTGTAAGTTATGAATAAATACAGGGAGTGGGAAGTATAATATTAACTTCAGAGAAACTTCCCAAAGGTGTAAGCTAAAGGGCGGCATGAGTGTTGCCAATGGTTACCAGGAAGTACCGTAAGACTGGCCCTGGCAACCATGAGAATCACCAGATAAAATAATAAAATGGGGTTGGGAGGGTGGCTTAATGGCTAAGGTGTTTGCCTTACAAACACAAGATGCAGGGTTTGAGTCTCACAAGGGATAATTGGCTAGGCTTAAAATGGCTCGCAAGGGCAGTTAGCTTAGTACTAAACTATGAACCTATGAATCTATTATTATTATCCGGTCAAGATATTTTCATTTCTTAGACTTATAAAGTTTATAGAACTGTTTTTATGATGGAAATGCACAGTTTAAAATTAAAATTACAGAAACTTTTATCGACGATATGGATTTCCTCTGAGGTACCAGTAGAAGGAATTGCTGGAACAAGTTCTTGTTGTGAAATAAGCCAGCACAGAATTTAAATTCCAGAAGACGTTCGGACGTGGACAAATGTACAAATGAAAGGTAGGTAGGTGTGTGCATGTGTATGTACGTAGGCAGGGGTGTGCATGCGTGTATGTAAGAAGTAGGTAGGTAAAGGTATGGGTGCATGTGTGTGTGTGTGTGTGTGTGTGTGTGTGTGTGTGTGTGTGTGTGTGTGTGTGTGTGTGTGTGTGTGTGTGTGTGTGTGTGTGTGTGTGTGTGTGTGTGTGTGTGTGTGTGTGTATGTATGTGTGTTAAGAGGGCGGTAGGTGTGTGTGTGTGTGTGTGTGTGTGTGTGTGTGTGTGTGTGTGTGTGTGTGTGTGTGTGTGTGTGTGTGTGTGTGTGTGTGTGTGTGTGTGTGTGTGTTTGTAAGAGGGAGGGGGGGGTTATACCTTGCAGTTATCAAGATTTTCTCCTCATATTTTCAGTTTGTTTCTCATAAAATTGTGTTTTTATGGTACTTCATTGAGGACTGATGTCAGAAAATAATAGAAGGCATTTGAGCTTTGGACTTCATATCCTTCAGAAAATGCATACTAATGCAAAACTTGTTCTAGCCACTTTATAAGGAGGTAGGGGGATGTATGTGTGTGACTCATACCTCTCAACTGTACAGATTTTTACAGAACGTCCAGATTTTTGCCTTATATTTCTGGTCTGTTCCTTATAAAAATTATTTTCTTGACAAATCACTGGGATGAGCTAAGGATTAAAGTTAATAAATAATGACATACATTTGAGTTTCAGACTTCATATCCTTCAAAATATGCATTCTAAAACAAATCCTGTTATTCTAGGAACTTTATAAATGTGTCCCTAATTTTGGACCTTTGTCCCCAACATTATAACAGGCTTTGTCCAGATTTCTTGTGATAAGAGACTAAGAGGTATGATGTGTGTATGCGTGTGTGTGTGTGTGTGTGTGTGTGTGTGTGTGTGTGTGTGTGTGTGTGTGTGTGTGTATAAGAGGGAGGTAGAATACCCCTCGGCTGTCCAGGTTTTTGCAGAATGTCCAGATTTTTGTCCTATATTCCTCCTAAAAAGGATTGAAGTTGCTAAATAATGACAAAAATTTGAGTTTTAGACATCATATCCTTTAGGAAAATGCATGCTAACAAATCCTGTTATTCTAGCAATTTTCTAAGTTGTGAGAGCAATACTTATAATGTGTCTCTATTTATTTTAGGCTTTGTCCAGATTTCTTGCACTAAGAGGTTGAGGTGTGTGTGTGAGAGAGAGTGTGTGAAATGCCTTAGTTAGAGGTAACAGGTGGAATTTATTTTCAAGTGCATTTTCAAGGAATTAGGAGCTTCAAGGGAAGAGAAGTTTACTGTTGCTCATGCTAAGTCTGCTTATAATGTGCAACTGTTTTGTTTAGCAAATGGTATCACTATTGTGGTATAGAATTTTAAAGCAGTGTTACTTGTATCTTAATGCAGAGGGCTGTAGGTTCTAATCCCACAGCACGTAGACTTGTATTTTAAGTGGGTTGGGTTCTGCAGTTCTGAGTATGTCCTCCTTTGGATGAAATGCTTAGTAGCTATGAATTGGATTTTCAGCTTGCCACTTTATTCCCTATTGCAATATGCCAGCTTACCATTTTTTTAGTATAACAGAGGCAATTTATTCTTCAAGGATAGCAGGCACTGAATTTGTAGATGAAACACTGAAATATAAAGGTGTTTTCTAGCAACAAACTCTTCATTAGTTTCAGAGCTCTTTAATGTGGAGTTATTCAGATGACTTATTTCTGCAGAGATTGTGCATATTGACTAATATTAGTGGATTATAATGACAGAAGTTTGAGTGGCCTTTTATGGTTGAAATGTTCTGAATTGGGCACTTTCTCATTATTAGTTCATATGTTTTGTTTCATTGCTTACTGGAAACATGTTCAAAACTACAAATTTAAAACACACTCTAACAAGTGGTGGTGTATTATTATATGTTATAATTAATACAATCAGGAAGGTGAATTTAATAACTTTTGTATGGTTCTAAAATGTGTGCAAGGAGCCTATGATATGAAAACAGCCCAAAGTTAAACTTAACCCGCCACTGGCCAGATGCATTTTCTTTGAATGTGGGTTTCAATGCTGTTTCATTGAATGTGAGTTTCAAAGGTAGAGAAGTTTTAATGCTGTCTGTTTTCATTATATGACTATTGCTTTGTTTAGCAAATGTCTATCAGTGTCTGTGCTATAAAATTTGAAATAAAAGTTGTAAATTGAATCCAAATATCTGTAATCATTGTAGGAGTAGAGTATAAACTGTATGGACACTGAGAGTTTTGAACAGTGTCGATGGCAAATGGGGAGGAACAGCCAAGAAATGGGACTCAGGAATGGCTGTGGGGGGGGGGCTGAGTGGGGGACTCTGGGTTTGCACCCCCCTGCAAAAAGTCCTGCGGGCTCCCCTGGTCAGAACCCAGCAATTAAACTCTTATTCCATGCATAGAGAAGATATAGAGGCACTGATTACAGGAACTACACTTAAATATGCCAAGCCTAGTCTTATTAGAATTCAATGAACAGGAAATTCTATTATGATATAACTCTTTAATAATATACAAGAAGGGTAAACATTTTAAAGGTTTATTAGAAAAAAAGAGCTAAATTATAAGAAATAGCCCTAAATCTCTCCCAGTATTTCAATGTAATATTTTTTACCACCCTAATATGGTATGTATATTTTGGGAATAGGCACCACTAAAATTTGTATATCTGTTGCCATTATTATCTAGGGTCTCTTTAGAATTCTTATGTTAGGATGTTTTCTCCACATCCATAATTGGGAAATATTACCCCATCCCAAAATTAGTTCATCCTTAATGGGGTTAATAAAAGTATTGAGATAACCCCATTCTATAAACAATCCAGAAACTAAATCACCCTCAGTGAGAAAATCATCATAATCAGATGTCATTCTGGCTACTTGTCCTTTAACAATATTCTGTTTTTAAGACAGTGGGCGTTCACTAGAAAAATGTAAATAGGAGTTGGACAAAGTTTCCTTTCTATATATCCTAGACTTATATCTATTATATAAAAGATCTTTCACAATATTAACATCTAAATAGTGAAATGTTTCAACCTGTATATCATAAGTAAATTTCAAGAAAGGAGTAGTATATTGAATATATTCTAAACACCGTGAAAGCTTGCCTCTGCTCTCTGCCTATAAGCTATAATTATCATCCAAATAAAGTTTATAAATGTAGAGGTACTTATTGTAAGGGGAATACAAAATAAATCTTCTATACCAGGTAAAAGATACAAAATTGGCAAATATAGGGGCACAAGCCGCACCCATCACTACCTCATTAGTTTGTTTAAAGCATTCACCTTCAAAATACACATAATTATTTTTCAATGTCCGTTCCATAAACTCAGTTATGAGTCTAATATCCTTATTATTCAGTGAATTACAAGTATGTAAAGCCTCTTCAAACCAATCCAAGCCTAAAGAGTGTGGAATTACTGTGAACCAATCCATAATATCAATAGTAACAATTCCTCTAAAAACACAATAATCCCCATTCACTCTAAAAAATCCCAAGAAACTTTCAAAATGTGGGATTTATAATCATAAAATCTTTTGTTTCCCATCAATAAAAATTGCTAGAGTGTGTTTTTAAGCCACTAGCTGCCACTATCAAGTGTAAAAGTGGGTCCCGTATACCCTTGTGTACCTTGAGTATACCAAATATGGTAGGTATACTGGTGTTCTCCATTCTAAGAAAGTCTAAAAACTCCTTATCAATAACTCTGCAAAAGAAAGATCTTCCAAAATGGTTTTGGTTAAGTTATTTCGAAACATATCAAACATTCTACTTAAGATCTGGAAGTATTGTAAGAGCTGGACTTTAGTTGGACACTTTCTCTGACTCCAGCCACCATGTCATTATACATCAACTTGAACAACTCTACTGTGGAAATTATCAGGTTTCTAAGGAGCCTGTAACATTGGCCTTGGTATTAAATTCTCATTATTAAAAACATTCTCCAAAGACTAAATAAAACAATCTTAATCCTTAGAAGGATGAATATTTCATTTTATCTGAAGAAAGCTTCCTGGTAAACCATTTGAACTGATCTTTCATAATGATGGTTAGTTTAGGGGAATGATTCTTGCTTTGAGCACAAGAAATCTGGGTTCAAACATCAGCTAAGCCCATTGACCTTTTGTTGGAGGTTGGCATAATACTTAAGATGTTTACCTTACAGACACAAGGTACAGGGTTCGGCTATTACCATTGGTCATTATCTGGTTATTGGCTAGGCTGTAATAGTGTCCAAATTCTACCTACTCTGTCCAACATACCTAACACTTTAGTCATAGATGACTCTATAGTCAGGCACACTGATGTTCCACTCACCAGGCTGAACAAGGAGAAAATTACAGTCAGCTGCCTGTCGGGTGTCAGGAACCACCACATAACGCATGCACTCAAGTCACTCCACAATATGTACAAATATGACTCTGTCATTGTCCATGTTGGAGTGAATGACTTGAGATGTACCTCCCTGGACTACATGAAAAGAGACATGGAAGAGCTCTCGGATCATGTGGCTCAGGCAGGTATGACCCTAGCCCTGAGTAGCATCCTGCCTTCACCCAGAATGATACCACAATATAAGGACAAAATGATTGACTTCAACAATTGGCTAAGTTTCTGGTGTCATTCAAAGGGGATCCACTATCTGTCTGCCTGGGATGACATGATCGACAAACCACAATGCTTTGCCAGAGATGGTATGCACCTGTCGCCCCTGGGATTCGGGTTACTGGCTAAGGCTCTTGCCACCACAATAGTGCCTTTTTTAGGCAAAGTTCAAAGGACAAAATCACCACCGTAACAGATACAAGCATGCAAAATCTGAAGGTAATGCTACTTAATGCTAGAAGTCTAAACATCAAAATGCACACTCTCGAGGCACTCCTAAAAATGGAGAACATCAATATCTGTGCAGTAACTGAGACCTGGTTCAAGGCTCCAGGGAGCACCCCTGCAATACCAGGCTACAACTCTTACCACACTTTTCGGCCACCAAACCAGGATCGAAACACTAAAGGTGGAGGAGCGTCTATATTCATCAAGGATATTCACACCACCAGGCTAGTTGCCCAACACAATGCGTCTGAAATTCTCCAGGTGCAACTAACACTAGGTAAGACTGCAATCCAAATTGTAGCTTGCTACAGATCCCCCACCATGCCCCAAGATTCTCACTACACCTTTCTAAACCTATTGGAACCAAACACCCTAATACTGGGTGATTTCAACTACCCTGCCATTAACTGGGAAAACTACTCATGTACCAACACCTTTGCCCAGTGGTTCTTGGAATTCATAAATTCCAATGCCCTGGATCAACTAATCGATAGTCCCACCAGGGGCTCCAATATCCTAGACCTGGTAATTACCAACATGGGAAGTTGATGCTCCACACCTATGGTCACCCCCTCATTGGTCAGGTCAGACCATAAGCTAAGCACCCTTAACATCTACATCCCACCCCCACTCCCTAGTAAGGAAACCTCCATAAAAAACTTCTCCAAAGCCAACTTCATGCTACTCAAGTTAGAAGTGACAAACTTCATGACACCCATGCAGATGGGAACTGAAAGTTCGACTGCTGAGTCCTACACTAAGGCACTGCATGAGCACATCTACTCATGCATGAATTGTGCCATCCCATATAGAACCAAGATGCTCTCCTCCAAAAAAAGGAAGTTAATCTGGTGGTCCCCTGCCATAAACAAACTTTACAACAAAAGGGAGAAACTGTTGCAGAAAAGATGAAAATCCCACGATGCAAAAAAATCTCTTACCAGCCTCAGTAAGAAGCTAAGATACCTCGTAAAATCCTCCTAAGCTAGTTACGAAAATAAAATTGCCAAAGATTCCAAAGACAACCACTAGGCATTCTATAACTATGTCAAGAATCTAAATGGCAATGCTCAGATCTGCTCTGAGGTACAACAGAATGGCATTAAATATACTGATCCCAAGGATATTTCCAATATCCTGGCAGATTGATTCAGTGCCAGCTTCACCCCCCTCTCACTCCCTAAATGGCCCATCTCAGTACTGGAAGATTGCCAAATTACAGTAATAATGGCCACACAGGTAAAAAACGCACTCTCCAAAGGTAAGAATACAGCATCCATGGGACCAGATGACATCCCAGGCTGTGTACTACATGAACTACAAAATGAAGTGGCACCTCAACTAAGTGTCATGTTTAATCATACCCTCACCTCAGGCTTCATGCCCACTGAGTGGCGCACAGCTACAGTTATCCCACTCCACAAGGGGGGATCCACCTTGGATCACGGGAACTACCGCCCTATCAGTCTGACGAGCCTAATCTGCAAGGCCATGGAACATATTATCATGGAACTAATAAACAAAGATATTGGCAACCTTCAAACACTGGACCCCACCCAGTTTGGGTTCGTGAAGGGCTGATCTTGTCTCCTGAATCTGATTGACTTCTTCAAATCAGTCTCCAGAGCTGTGGATGAGGGTAAGGCAGTCCACACAGCCTATCTGGACCTCGCCAAGGCCTTTGACACCATCCCGCACTATGAAATCATAGATAAACTTACTAAGCTGGGCATTAATCCCTATGTCACTTGATGGGTTGCCAACTGGCTTACTGACAGAACCCACACTGTAAAAGTAGCTGACTCCAAATCCAGCTCCAGACAAGTGACAAGTGGAGTACCTCAGGGTTCAGTCCTGGGACCACTCTTGTTTGGCATCTACTTCTCTGAAGTACAGGCCAACACTAAGGAATTCTGACTAACAAAGTTAGCAGATGACTGCAAACTGGGAGCCATTACTGAATCCCCAAATGATGTGGATACTCTACAAAAGGGCCTTACAGAAACAGATGCTTGGTGCCAGAGCCATGGGCTCAAGCTCAATGCCAAGAAATGTATAGTTATCCCCTTTGGGAAAAAAACATGTACCCATGAATTACCACATAGGTGGCAGTACACTAAACACCAAAAGTGTGATAAGAGACTTAGGGACATAGGTGGACAGTGGTCTCATCTTCAATAACCATGTCGCCACAACAGTCAGGAAATCCTTCTATGTGGCACACCTCATCACTAAGGGCTTTTCATCCAGAAAAAAGGAGGTCATTGTCCCACTGTATTCATCCCTCATTAGACCCATTATAGAATACAATGCCCCATTTGGTATGTACCTCTCAAAACATCTGCAACAACTGGAACAGCCGCAGAAATACCTCACTAAAAGAATCACAGGCCTAAAGCAGATGCCCTATGCTGACCACCTTAAAAAACTCCAGCTATACTCTGTTGCATATCGTCTACTCAGAGGCAATCTCTGCTTAACATACAAGGCAATGTCAAACCCAGAGCCGTTGGACATGCTACACTTAAAGAAATCCCATTCCCTCAGAGCCACATGCTCCAGGAATCTAAACCTTGTCATCACAATAAACAAAACATGCTGGAGGGATAGATTCCTGACCCAGAGACTCCCCAGAATCTGGAATATACTGCCCATACTTGTCAAGCAGACAGCCTCCATGGCTCTCTTCAAAAGGAACCTTGATGATTGGATGGGAGAAAGGAAATTCACCCCGGGGATCTCGTCAGTCGCCCTGCTAGACAGGGTACCAGGGAAGTAAATAGTGTGGGAAGAAATAGCCAGGGAATTGTTATGGCTAGGCTTGTATAGGCCCTAGGGCTGATAGCCTACTACCAACCTATGAACCTATGAACTAATTCCCTAGTATTCACATTACCTATAAAGTTAAGATTTTGCAAAATTATATATCTTCTGGATGACAGCCAAGACAGACAGACTTTATGTCATTAAAATAAGTGTCATCACTAATAGGGGAAAAGTGAGTTTAGAATATGGCATAAGATAATCATCTTCTTCTGAATCTGGAGACGGAAAAGAAGCAAGCTGCTTTTTCTTTTACCGAGATTAAGCCTAAAATAGCATATATAGGTTCAATTGGCACTGGCTGACTTGTCACCTTTAAAAAGGAAAAATACTGTTATGTAAACTATTCATAAACAAATGAAATGATAAACCTTAGTGATTTGACAGTCTATTATCAGATACCCCAATGGACTTTATATCGGGTATCCGAGTATCAGGCAATGGTATCTGCACTGCCAACATCTCATTACCTACTCCTGCCAGACACACCCATCAAAACTTTTGAAATATCTCTTGAAGAAATAATGACAGCAACATTAAGAGTCTTCAGAACAATGAACGGAGAGGACTCAAGTCTCATCCTGGATGCCTGGTGGCTAAAATCTTGGGGTGGGATCTTTTCTTTTTTTCAAATATCAGGAAAGTTCTAGTATCATCTTCCTGACTGTGATGGTACGACTGCACCTTGCGTCAGAATGGTTTATTTTACTGGAACCTCCTCTGTTGAGACAATGAGGTGACAGAAAGGACAGGGGAAAATATGCATAGTGGCAGAGGATGACATCAGCACTTGCAGCTGCAGAGGGTGTGGTCTTAGTTTGCTAAACAGACTGTCATCACTTAGTCATGCTTGCCTCTGAGAAGGCTCCAATGAACATTTCATAATTCAGATTTCTTCACCTGATGATATGTTTCCTCTTTTCCCTACAAAAAAATGCATCATTGTTATATTGTTGCAGGAAGATGAAAGCGACAAATAGCAACAGATGACGGTAAAGTACAGTTGTGTACACTCACCATAAATGTAGATGTTTGAGTGTATTCACTGTTGCAGTCATTACATTTGGGTTATCTGCCTGCAGGTAGCCCTCAGCCAGCCTGAATACCAGAGTCTTGGAATCCTGCGACGGATGCTATCTCTTCTTTCATGACTTCAGGTCATCAGGGGTATAAAACATGCAGCCGTCATTACATTGTTTTTTTTTGCCTCAGATGTCAGGTGCCCCCACAAAGGGAAGCAATTATATGTTATGTTACACCTCCATCAAAAAGCAAATACACCAGAAAGCTTAAAACAAGAAGCAAAGGTAGAGCCAAGGGAAGTCAGGGGGCTGGAGGGAGGGTAATCAGGACTGCAACAGTGAATACACTCAAACATCTACATTTATGGTAAGTGTACACAACTGTACTATGTTCTTCGTGTTTCACTGTTGCAGTCATTACATTTGGGATGATTCCCAAAGCTAAGGAAGGGAGGAGGAAGTTAGAGAGCATTAGGGCCAGCTATTAAGCCCTGCAAAACTGCAGTGGCAAAACCAGCTCTGGATTTAGAAAAAATAGGGAAGTGGTAATTCTTGGTGAAGGTATGTACATAGCTCCAGGTAGTAGCTTCTAGGATGTCCCTGGTAGTGACACATCTGAGAAAGGCTGTAGAGGTAGATGCAGCCCTGGTGGAATGTGATCTTATCCCCTGTGGGGTAGGTTTTCCATGGTGCTTATAGCAGAAATGAATGCAATGGGCTATCCATTTAGAAATGGCTTGCTTTGAAATGGCCTTCCCCTCTGCCCCTGCAGCAAAGCCAACTAGCAGATGTTCAGATTTTCTGAGAGGCTTAGTCCTGTCCAAATAAAATCTAAGTTGTCTGTGCACATCCAAACAGTGCAGAATTTGTTCTCCTTTGTTTTGTGGATTCGGGAAAAAGGTAGGCAAATGAACAGACTGATTTAGGGCCACACTAGACACCACCTTGGGCATAAAGGAATGATTGGTCCTGACGGACACCCTGTCTGCATGGGAGATAATGAAGGGTTCCACTGCCATGAGGGCCTGTAATTCAGACACTCTTCTTGCTGAAGTGATGGCTAGAAGGAAGGCCATTTTCCAAGAAAGGAATTTCAACTCTGCAGTTGCAGCTGGTACAAATGGCGGGCGAGTGAGCTTTTCCAATACAAAGTTAAGGTCCCAGGCTGGAGTAGGGGCTTGCCTGGGGGGGGTCTTAAATTTTTAGCCCCTCTGAGGAATTGCTTTAACAGGGGGTGAGAGAAGAGGGGTGATACAGTATTATAATGTGCTAAAATTGCAGAGGCATGAATTTTAATTGACAAGAAGGATAAGCCCTTGTGGAGCATTTCTGTTAAATACTGAAGAATATGAGGTAAGCTGGGCATCATAGTGCCCATACCCTGGGTCTGGCTCCAGGAACAGTATCTTTTGCACTTTTCAGCATAGGATTTTCTAGTACTAGGTCTCCTTGCTTCCAGAATGAAATCCAGCACCTGCTTACTGAGGGATGCTATTGGAGAGCTCAAGGAATTAGCCAGACTGCAAGGTTCAGGGTTTGAAGCTGAGAGTGCAGAATCTGGCCCACCTGCTGGGACAGCAGGGAAGGTGTCTGAGGTAGGTGCCATGGATCCAGCAGTATCATGCTGCACAAGAGGGGGTACCAGTGCTGGTGGGGCCAGTCTCGTGCAATAAGTATTGTCCTTGGTTTGTCCTGTTTGATCTTTAGCAGAACCTTCAAGAGGAGAGGCAGAGGGGGAAAGGCATAGACCGAGAGGCTTTCCCAGTTAAAGGACAGGGCATCCACTTTCTAAACTTGACTGTGGGGAGTCCTTGTGCAGAATTTGCCCAATTGGTAGTTCTGGGGGGAGGCAAACAGGTCTTTCTCTGTAGTCCCCCATTTGTTCCCCAAGAGGATGAAAATATTTGGTTCCAGTTTCCATTCATGTGGGTCCATGAGATTTCTGCTTAGGTCGCCTGCCAGTGAATGTAGCTTGCCTGGCAGAAATTGAGCTTGTAGGTGCACTTGGTAGCTCAAGGCTGTGTTCCACAGAGCCATGGCTAGTCTGCAGAAAGGGTATGAGTGGGTTCCCCCCTGCTTGTTTATGTACCACATAAGTGTGGTTTTGTCTGTCTTTACCAATAATTGTCCTGGAAGGATGTGGTCTTTGAAGGCTGTCAGGGAATTCTGTACAGCTAACATTTCTTTTTGGTTGATATGCAGGTGCATCTGACTCGGGTTCTATTTGTCCTGAATGCACTGCCCTGCCAAGTGAGCCCCCCCATGCACAGTCTGATGCGTCTGTTCTTAGGGTTTGGGTGGCAGGGGGTAGATTGAAAGGGAGCCCCTTGTTGTGGTGGCCGGCCTCTGCCCACCAAAGAAACTCTTGTCTTTATACAAGGAATTATAGGAATCATTGATTCTAGGTCCTGAGAATGTTGACGCCATAGGCTTTTTAGATCCCATTCTAGTTTCCTCATATGCAGTCTTGCATATGGAATTAGTAGAATGCAAGAGGCCATGAATCCCAGGGCTTGCAAAATTTTCCTTGCAGATAGCTGGGTCTTTGTGGCCAGTAGTTTAAAGTAGGTTGTCAAATAAACTTGTTTCTCTGGCGTGAAGTAAGCCATCTGGGAAGTTATGTTCAAGCTTGATCCAAGGAATACAATCTGTTGGCAGGATATTAGATGAGATTTCTTTTTGTTTATGGTGTACCCCAGTGAGGTTAGAAGTTTCTTTATGAATGCCAGATGTTTTAATAGCATGTCCTGGCTTTCTGCCTGAATCAGACAATCGTCCAGGTATGGGTATATTTGAATATTTCTCTGCCTGCAAAATGAAATGGCTGGAGCTAGACACTTTGTGAATACCCTGGGCGCAGTAGATAAGCCAAAGGGAAGTGCAGAGAACTGAAGTGTAGGTATTTTCTGCAAGATTCCCTTATTGGAATGTGCAGGTAAGCTTCCTTTAAGTCTAAGGTTGCCAACCAGGCATCTTTGCCTAGCATAGGAAGCAGCTGTTGAAGTGTTAGCATTTTGAATTTTGGGATTACCAAAAAGGTGTCTAGAATAGAGAGGTCCAGGATAGGATACCAGGAGCTGCCTTTTCTGGGTACCAGGAAAAGTCTTGAATAAAAACCTTGTCCCCTTTCTTCTGTTGGGACAGGCTGAATAGCCCTGATACTTAGAGTAGAGAGAACCTGCAGTTGAGCCTCTGCACACTGATTTGGGGGTAGGTCTGGCCAACTGTATGGAGTTGGTAGGGTGTGGAAGTGGAATCTGCATCCTTGGAAAACTATATTTAAAACCCATTTGTCCTGGGTAATGAGTTCCCAGTTTTTTTGCATGCAGGGCGAGCTTTCCTCCTAAGGGAGCAGGTAGTTGAGCAGGGCTTGGAAGGTTTAAGGTTAAGTCATTGTGCCATTTTTCCATAGGGGGGTGTCTTACTACTTCCTGTTTTGGAAGTGCGAGCCCCCCACTGCCTAGGCTTATGTGTAGCCTGAGACTGTAACCTAGGTGGTCTGCTGTTCCTGGGTTTGGACTGAGAAGGCCTGGAAGAGACTGAAAAGGACCAATTCTTTGAAGGCCAATGCCTACTAAATCTGGGAGGCTGTACTTGCAGGAAATCTTTAACAGTTTGCATAGATTAAGCTTTTTCCTCCATCTTTTTGAGGACTTCTTCTGCTTTGTTGCCAAACAGGCAGTCTTGGTTTAAGGGAGCATCCAGTAATTTAGCTTTAACATGATCTGGCAAGTTTTGCTCCTTAAGCCAAGCATGCCTTCTAAGTACAGTCCCAGTGACAGCAGTCCTGCAAGATGCTTCTAAAGAGTCAAAACCACATTGCAAAGTATGTTTATCAACTTGTTCAGCAGAATGCATTAAATCCTGTAATTATTTATGTTCAGCACAGTCAGGAATCAACATAATTTTCTGTTTAAGTAGTCCCATAATATGCTGCTGATACTTTAACATATGAAACTGGCAATTTAAGGCCCTAATGGCCAAAGTAGCAGAAGTGTATACCTTCTTACCCCATCTGTCCAAAGGCCCTAGACTCTCTATCAGAGGGGGGTAGGATTTTTGGCAGCAGTAGCCTTAATGCCCTTTGGTCCTTGGGAAATGGTCTCTGGATCCACAGTAGGATTCTTGAAGAGGAACTTGTGAGAGTCATGTACTCTGTAATACCTGTCAGGTTTCCTGGGAGCTGGAGTTAAAGTGTCTGGGGACAGGCTAGATTCCAAGAAGGCATCATCTACAATGTCCAGAATAGGACGTATAGCTAAAGGCCTGTGTTGAGGGAGGAGTAAGAATTCCCTAAGCCTCTTTTTAGAGTCAGAGTAATCCTGGCTTTCCCAGCAGAAATGCTCCCTAAGAGCGTCCAAGGTTTCACCAAAACAAATATTTTCTGGAGGGGAAACAAAGGGAATGGAATCCTCTGCATCAGAATCCTTATAGGTAGATAAGGGTAAATCCTGATAATCAGAAGAAACAGAGCTTTCATAATCCTGATCAGAAGAATCAGAAGGAAAATCATTTTTAGGTCTCTTAGAGGGGGAAGGCTGGCTTCCCCTAATTAAAGTAATAAGGTCTTCAGCCACTCTAAGCATTTGTTGTTTAGGCATATGGGCCTGACTATGTGGTTTGGACATCGGTTTTCTAGGCGTGGGTCGAGTTTTATGTCTGGATGAAGAAGGTGGCATCAATTTAAAATGCAAATCTGTAGGCCTAAATATACCCTCAGAAGCCGGTGCCTGCACAGCGGCTCCGGACCCATCCAAGGTAGAGACATCCGCAGGTTCCACAGTCGAAGAAGCATCTCGTGGCATACCAGACTCCGAATGGGTCTCAGTAGAGGCTTGTGAATCAGGGTATCAGAGGCTGCGAAAGCACCTAATTAAGTACCGGTGAACTGGTGACTAGCTTAACAGAAGTGTCGTCTGCAGTTTTGGACCTATGCGGTCTGTCTCTGCCTTTATCCTTACATTTTTTTCAGAATATCGGTAGTCGAATGGCTTACCGAAGCCATTTCTGGATAGTTAAACCGAGTACCAAAATAATTTGCTGCGAAAATAGACAGACGACGAATAGTTCGGGGGTTGAATAAGGCACAAAACCGCCAGGGAGGGACATCGTGGTCTGGGCCTAAGCAAGGAATGCAGTACAAATGAAAATCTTTATGAGGTATTTGCTTTCCACGGGTAAGACAATTGTTAACTTTTACTGACATCAGTTAAGAGCAAGAAAAAGGATCCCCAACAGGGTACTTAGCTTTTTTCAAAGACTTCGGTTCAGAAAATCGAAAACGAAAATTTCAGGAGTCGGCCGACCGGCACTTGCAAAAGTACAGTTGTGTACCTACCATAAATGTAGATGTTCGAGTGTATTCACTGTTGCATTCATTACTCTTGGGTTATCCTGCTGGCAGGCTACCCACAGTCTGCCAGAATTCTAAAGTCTAGGTCCGGCGTCGGTTGCTGTCGCCTCTTCCCTGACGTCAGTGCATCAGGGGTATAAAAGATGCAGCCGACACCATTTTCTTCAGTTTTTCTTGCCCCAGATGTCAGGTGCCCCTAAATTGGAAGGCTGAAAGAATATGCCAATAAAAATACATGCACAAAAATAACATGTCCTTCATCTACAAGCAAATACACCAAAAAGGTTGTACAGGATAGAGAAGTGCAGATAAGCCCCAACAAAGAAAAGGGGGGTGGTGGGTGGGTAACCTGGACTGCAACAGTGAACACACTCGAACATCTACATTTATGGTAGGTACACAACTGTACTATGTTCATCGTGTTTCACTGTTGCAGTCATTACTCTTGGGTTGAATCCCAAAGCTGAGGTAGGGTGGCTGGGCTAAATAGGATTAGGAGAGGCTATGAGGCCCTGCAGAAAGTACAGTTTTGTACCTACCATAAATGTAGATGTTCGAGTGCTCATACAGCTGCAGTCATAACAGATGGGTTATCCTGCCATCAGGCGGGTCCTCGGTTGGCCGAATTCCAAAGTCTAGGTCCGGCGTCGGTTGTCGTCGCTTCCTCCCTGACGTCAGTGCAGCAGGGGTATAAAAGAGGCAGCCGACACCATTTTCTTCAGTTTTTCATGCCCCAGATGTCAGGTGCCCCCCAGAAGGAAGGCAAACATAATGTTATGCAAAAGTGCAATGTTGGTAAATCAAAAACAGTAGTTGCAAGCAAATACACCATAAAAGAATACCCCAAAAGGTTATATGAAAAGGGTTTGTCATAAGGCCTGTCCTAAGAGGGGTTGGAGGGAGGGAAACCTGGACTGCAGCTGTATGAGCACTCGAACATCTACATTTATGGTAGGTACAAAACTGTACTATGTTCATCATGCATACAGCTGCAGTCATAACAGATGGGTAGAATCCCAAAGCTAAGTAAGGGTGGTAGGCACTAAGTGGAACTAGGAGGGGCTAGGATGCCCTGCAAGACTGCTGTGGCAAAGCCCGCTCTAGATTTAGAGCATAGTGGGAGGTGATAGTGCTTGGAGAAAGTGTGCACTGAACTCCAGGTGGCTGCTTCCAAAATATCCTTGGTAGGGACCCCCCTGAGGAAGGCTGCAGAGGTAGCTGTGGCTCTGGTGGAGTGGGATCTGATGCATGCAGGCACAGTTTTTCCATGAAATGAGTAACAAAAGCGTATGCAGTGGGCTATCCATTTTGAAATTGTCTGTTTGGAAATAGACTTTCCTTGAGCACCTGCAGCATAGGACACAAAGAGTTGCTCAGATTTCCTGAATGGCTTTGTCCTGTCCAAATAATAACAAAGTTGTCTGTGAATGTCCAAGGAATGTAGTAGTCTTTCCCCTTTGTTTTGTGGATTAGAATAAAAGGTAGGTAAGTGGATAGTCTGATTCAAAGCTACACTGGATACTACCTTTGGCATAAAGGTAGGGTTGGTTCGTAATGAAACTCTGTCTTGATGGAAAATGATGAATGGTTGCACAGCCATGAGGGCCTGTAGCTCTGAAACCCTGCAAGCTGAGGTGATAGCCAGAAGAAAGGCTGTTTTCCATGACAAGTACTGTAACTCTGATGAAGAAGCTGGCTCGAAGGGAGGAAGGGTCAGCTTTTCCAATACGAAGTTGAGGTCCCAAGCAGGGACTGGTAGTTTCCTTGGGGGTTTTATATTCTTTGCCCCTCTGAGGAACTGCCTTAAGAGAGGATGAGAGAATAAAGGAGGATCTGTGTTGTATTGTGCAGAAATGGCTGAAGCGTGGATCTTGATGGAGGAGAAGGAAAGTCCATTGTTTTAACATCTCAGCTAGGTACTGTAAAATTTGAGGTATATTTATTACCCAAGGATTCTGTCCCTTCTTTTGATTCTAGGCACAAAATCGTTTCCATTTGGCGGAGTAGGCCTTTCGAGTAGAAGGTCTTCTGACCTCCAAGATGACATCCTGCACCTCCTTGGAGAGGAGAAACTGTTGGAAAATCAAGGAATTCTCCATGCAGCTAGATTTAGAGTTTTGAGGTGGCTGTGAAGAGTTTTGTAGTTGTGCTGGGACAACAGAAGAAGGACTAGAGGTAGGATCCATGGTGGGGAATGTGTCAGGCTCTTCAGGAGCAGATACCAGTGTCGCCTGGGCCAGTCTGGAGCAATGAGAATCATTTTCGGCCTCTCTGCTCTGGCTTTTAATAGAACTTTGGGCAGCAGAGGAAGAGGCGGGAAGGCATAGACTGTCAATGTTGCCCAATTGAAGGAAAGTGCGTCCACTTTCCAGGCCTGTGGATGAGAGGTCCTTGAACAAAATTTTTTCAACTGGCAATTTCTGTGGGTAGCAAAGAGATCTATGTCTGGCTGTCCCCATGCCTGAGTTATCTTTGTGAAAATTTGAAGATGCAACTTCCATTCGTGTGGATCTGTCATATTTCTGCTTAGGTTGTCTGCCAGTGTGTTTTCCTTTCCTGGCAGGAATTGTGCCTGTAGTTGAATTTTCAATTCCAGTGCTGTGTTCCATAGGGTCATGGCTTGCCTGCACAGGGGGTATGAATGAGTCCCCCCCTGTTTGTTTATGTACCACATCACTGTGGTGTTGTCTGTCCTTATCAATAGCTGGCCTGGATGCAGTAGGTCTTTGAAGGTCATAATAGCCTTTTGCACAGCTAGCATCTCCTTTTGGTTGATGTGAAGGAGCTTCTCTTTTCATGCCCATTTTCCCTGAATGCACTGATCTGTCATGTGTGCTCCCCAGGCGTAGTCTGAGGCGTCTGTTGTGATGATTTGAGTTGCTTGAGGTACACAGAAAGGAAGACCTGTGTTTCTTTGACAAGCTTGAGCCCACCACATAAATTCCTTTTGAAGGCATGGAATATAATATAATATAATATAATTGCTTCCAAGCTGTGGCTGTGTTGAGACCATAAGTTTTTTAGGTACCATCGAAGTTTCTTCATATGCAGCTTTGCACATGGGATTAGTAGGATGCAAGATGCCATGAATCCCAGAGCCTGCAGGACTTTCCTTGCAGTTAGCCTGGTGTAAGTTGCCATTTTTCTGAAGTATTGAGACAGTTGCCCTTGCTTGTCTGGCGTGAGGTAGGCCATCTGGGTGGTTGTATCCAAGCTGGCACCCAGGAAAATTATTTGTTGAGAGGGTATTAGTTTTGATTTCTTTTTGTTGACTGTGTATCCCAGGAAGTTCAACAGTTTTATTACAAATGCCAGGTGCTGCAGCAGTATGTCCTTGCTGTCTGCTTGGATCAGGCAGTCGTCCAGATATGGGTAGATTTGTATCCCTTGTAGTCTGCAGAAGGCGATTACTGATGCCAGGCATTTCGTAAACACTCTGGGCGCAGTAGATAAGCCAAACGGCAATGCAGAGAATTGGTAATGGGTTGAACCTGCAAGAAATCTGAGGTATCTTTTGCAATCTTGTCTGATAGGGACATGCAGGTATGCCTCCTTGAGGTCCAATGTTACCAGCCAAGACTCCTTGCCCAGCATGGGGAGAAGCTGCTGTAATGTAAGCATCTTGAATTTTGGCACCTGTAGATATGTGTTTAGGATGGATAGGTCTATGATAGGTCTCCAATCTTTGTCTTTCCTTCGCACCAGGAATAGTCTGGAATAAAACCCTTGACCTTGTTCTTTTGCAGGTACCTCTTGAATTGCTTTCATGTCCATGAGAGCTGAAATTTTTTTTGTGCCTCTGCCCTTTGATTTTGTGGCAGGTTTGGCATGCCTCTCATTTTTGGAAGGGTGTGAAAGTGGAACCTGTAGCCTCTGTCTATAATGTCCAGAATCCATTTGTCTTTTGTAACAATATGCCAATTTTTTGAGAATAATGTCAGTTTTCCGCCCAAAGGTGCTGCCATTAAAGCTTTGCTTGGCAGGTGTAGGGGGAAGTCATTGTGTCTGTTTTCTAAAAGACTGTGATCTATCTTCTCCACCTCTTGGGGTTGGTGTTTGCCACTGTCTGGCTCTGAAAGATCCTTGAGGTTGCCCTCTACCCCTTGGACGCCTGTATCTGCCCCTTTGAGGTCTGTCCGTGGCTGGAAAGGACCAATTTTTTGAAGACCAGTTTCTGCTGAAACATGGAGGCTGCACCTGCAGGAAATCTTTCACTGTTTGCATTGATTTCACTTTTTCCTCCATTTTCTTTAGCATCTCCTCTGCTTTAACACCAAACAATACATATTTCTGAAGAGGTGCATCTAATAATTTAGCTTTGACATGATCTGGTAAGGTTTGCTCTTTGAGCCAAGCATGCCTACGTATAACAGACCCCGTAAAGTACAGTTTTGTACCTACCATAAATGTAGATGTCCGAGAGGAATGCATCTGCAGTCCTTACAAATGGGTTGTCCTGTCGTCAGGCAGCCCTTCGGTCGGCCGGATTCCAAAGTCTGGGTCTGGCTTCGGCTGGTGTCGCACTTCACCCGACGTCACTGCGGCAGTTTTTCGGGTATAAAGGCATCAGCCGATGCCATTTTCCTCAGTGTTTCTTGCCCCAGATACCAGGTGCCCTCTTGGATGGCTAAATTTGGATAAATGTCATAGTTTCCAAATAGTAGAGAGCAAACACACAAAATAAGCATGTATGTACATATATACAAACAAATACACCATAATAGATCCCCCCCAAGCTAGCTGAAGATTGGCAAATACCCTAGGAGTACCTCAGAGGGGAAGGAGGGTGGGTAATCCTGACTGCAGATGCATTCCTCTCGGACATCTACATTTATGGTAGGTACAAAACTGTACTATGTCCTTCAAGGATGCATCTGCAGTCCTTACAAATGGGTAGAATACCATAGCTAAACTAGGGAGGAGGAAATGAGAAGATATTATGGTGTAGTTAGGATCCCTTGCAAAACAGCAGTGGCAAAACCAGCACGGGATCTAGAGTATAGAGGTAAGTTATAATGCTTGGCAAATGTATGCACGGTGGTCCAAGTAGCAGCCTCTATAATGTCCTTGGTAGCCACTCCTCGTAAGAAAGCTGTGGTAGTGGCTGTGGCCCTTGTGGAGTGAGGTCTGATGTTCTCTGGAGTTTTCTTTCCATGGTAGGAGTAACAAAATCTAATGCAATTTCCTATCCATTTGGAGATTGTCTGTTTAGAAATTGGTTTTCCTTCTTTTCCTGTTGCATAAGCTACCAGAAGCTGGTCAGTTTTTCTATTGTTTTTTGTCCTGTCCAGGTAGTAGCATAATTGCCTGTGTACATCCAAGGTATGTAAGAGCTGTTCTCCCCTGTTCTGTGGATTGGGGAAGAATGTAGGAAGGTGGATAGCCTGATTTAAAGAGACTCTGGATACCACCTTAGGCATAAATGTTGGATTTGTTCTCATGGACACTCTATCTTGATGGAAGATCAGGAAGGGTTGTACTGCCATTAATGCCTGTAGTTCAGAGACCCTTCTTGCTGAAGTTATTGCCAGCAGGAAGGCAGTCTTCCAGGATAAGTATTGCAAGTCTGCTGTAGCTGCTGGCTCGAAAGGAGGTAGAGTCAGTTTTTCTAGCACAAAGTTCAAGTCCCATTCTGGCAATGGAGGTTTCCTGGGAGGTTTTACATTTTTAATTCCCCTCAGAAACTGTCTGAGCAGAGGATGCGGGAAGACAGGAGGATCCAAGCTGTATTGTGCTGAAATAGCTGATGCATGTATCTTGATGGAGGAATAGGACAGGCCTGTATGGAAGAGCTCCGCCAAGTACTCCAGGATGTTGGCTATGTTCACCAGTGTCACATCTTGCCCCTTAGCAGTACTCCAGATGAGATATCTTTTCCATTTTGCTGCATAATTCCTTCTTGTTGAACGTCTACGAGCCTCCAGGATTATGTCCTTAACCCTTTGGGATAAATTTGGGTTAATTTCTGTTATGTAATGTTCCAGGCAGTTAGCTGCAGAGTTTTTAGGTTTGGATGCAGAATGTTGTAGTTGTTCTGTGTCAGCAGTAATGGGATCAGGGGTAGTTTCCATATTTGTTCCCGGGACATGCTCCTCAGCAGTGGATACCAATGTTGTCTTGGCCAGTCTGGGGCTATCAGAATGATCCTCGGACGTTCCTCTTTGATCTTGAGAAGCAGCTTGTGCATCAAAGGAAGTGGTGGGAATGCGTATGCTGTCAGGCTTTTCCAACTGAAGGATAGGGAGTCCACCTTCCAAGCAAGTGGGTGGTAATTCCTTGTGCAGAATTTCTTCAGCTGGTGATTGTATGGGGATGCAAACAAGTCTATTTGAGGTAATCCCCATTCTCTTGTGATGGTTTTGAAGATGTCCGGATGCAGCATCCATTCGTGGGCATCTGTTGTAGTTCTGCTTAATATGTCTGCTAGAGTGTTTTCCTTCCCTGGTACATAAGTTGCCTGTAACTGAATGTTGTAGCTAAGAGCCACATCCCATAGGTCCAGTGCCAGCCGGCATAGGGGGTATGAGTGTGTGCCTCCCTGTTTGTTGATGTACCACATAACTGTGGTGTTGTCTGTCCTTATCAACAACTGGCCTTCTTGGAGAAGAGGTCTGAATCCCTGGATTGCCAATTTTACTGCCATCATTTCTTTTAGATTTATGTGCAGATGCAGTTGGTCTTGAGTCCATAGGCCTTGAATGCACTTGTCCATCATGTGTGCCCCCCAACCGAGGTCTGAGGTATCTGTCGTGATAGTTTGTCTTGGTTGACTTTTGCAGAAGGGCAGTCCTGTGTTTGATTGACAGGCCTGAGCCCACCATAAGAACTCTTGCTTCAGGCATGGGATCATTGGAATTTTGGTTTCCAGGCTGTGCTTGTGCTGAGACCACAAATTCTTTAGGTACCACTGTAGCTTTCTCATATGAAGTCTGGCATGAGGGATCAGTATTATGCAGGATGCCATGAAGCCTAGAGCTTGTAGCACTTTTCTTGCAGTTAGATGGCTCTGCTTTGTTAATGCCAAGAAATAGAGAGGAAGTTGCTCTTTCTTTTCTGCAGTTAGAAATGCCATTTGTTTTGATGTGTCCAGTTCTGCACCCAGAAAAGTTATTATTTGGGATGGAATCAGCCTTGGCTTTTTTGTATTGACTGTGTATCCCAGGGCTTGTAGCAGGTAGATGACTCTTTGTAAGTCTTCTGTTAATTTGTTTTTGTTGTCTGCTTGTATCAGGCAGTCGTCCAGGTAGGGATAGATTTGAATTCCCTGGAGTCTGCAATGAGCGATTACTGATGCCAGGCATTTCGTGAACACTCTGGGTGCAGTAGATAAGCCAAAGGGCAATGCTGAGAATTGATAATGCTCTGATCCTGCAAGAAATCTGAGGTATCTTCTGCAAATTGGTCTTATGGGGACGTGCAGGTATGCCTCCTTGAGATCTAGAGTTACCAGCCAAGACTCCTTGCCCAGCATGGGAAGAAGCTGCTGTAGGGTCAGCATTTTGAATTTTGGAACAATGAGGAATGTGTTTAGAGTGGACAGGTCTAGAATAGGCCTCCATTTGTTTTCTTTTCTTGGTACCAGGAAGAGCCTGGAGTAAAATCCCTTCCCTTGCTCCATAGGTGGTACCTTTTCCACAGCTCGCATTCTTAATAATTGTGATATTTGTTTTAGAGCTTCTGCCCTTTGAGAAGGTGGTAGGTTTGGCATTCCTCTCTTTGCTGGTAGTGTATGGAAATGGAACCTGTAGCCTTTGTCTATAGTCTGTAAAATCCATTTTTCTCTTGTAATGCAGTGCCAGTTTTTTGAAAATAATGTTAGCTTTCCGCCTAAGGGTGCTTCTAGTTGTTCCCTGGTAGGCGGTGCCACCGCCAAGTCACTGTGATTGAATTGTTGTAGTGGTGGTGGCTGTATCCGTGCCTCGTTGGTTGTTACCCTGCCACTGGCGACCCCTGTAGGCACCCCTGGATTGGTTTCTGCCTCTAGAGCGCCTATTCCTGCCTCTTTGTGCTTTAGAGGAGTCCGGAAAGGACCAATTCTTGGAGGGCCAATTCCTGCTAAACCGTGGTGGTTGAACTTGTAAGAAATCTTTTACTGTTTGCACAGATTTTGCTTTCTCTTCCATCTTTTTCAGTACCTGTTGTGCGGGGGCACCAAATAAATTGACCTTGTCCATAGGTGCATCCAAAAGCTTAGATTTGACATGGTCTGGTAATGCCTGCTCTTTCAACCATGCATGCCTCCTGATAACTGTGCCAGTCATGGCTGATATAAAGGAAGCCTCCAGTGCATCATAGCCACATTTTAAAGAATGGTTACTAACCTGCTGTATGTTATGTAACATTTCTTGAACATACTTTTTATCTAAAGATTCTTCAGAGGACAACTTTTTAGTCAAATGGTCAAGCATAAACTCTTGATATTGAATCATATGAAATTGGCAGTTCAAAGCTCTAGCTGACAAAGTAGCAGAGGTGTAAACTTTTTTGCCCCATCTCTCTAAGGATCTGGATTCCCTTTCTGAGGGGAGGGGGTTTTTAGAAGAAGTAGCTGCTACAGTTTTAGGGCCCTGGGAGATAGTCTCTGGATCTGCAAAAGGGGCCTTATATAAGTGGTGATGAGTGTCCGGGACGCTGTAGTACCTATCGGGCTTAGCAGGAGCCGGAGGTAAAGTATCAGGAGCAGTGCAAGCATCATTAAATGCATCATCAACAACAGATAGAACTGGAGGAATAGCTAAAGGCCTGTGCTGTGGCAAGTGTAGAAAGGTCCTAAGCCTTTTTCTAGAATCTGAGAAATCTTGGCCCTGCCACTGAAATTGTTCCCTCATGGCATGCAAGGTTTCCCCAAAGGAAAATTCCTCAGGAGGAGAGGCTGAAGGGATGGACTCCTCAGCATCAGAGTCTTCGTAAGGAGAATAAGAAGCCTCAGGAGGGTCTGTATGTTCTGAATCATCAGAGGAATCATCTGTGGCTACTGGCTCAGGGGGCTCTGCTCTAGGTCTCTTTTCTGGAGGAGGGAGAGAGGCCCTGTCTGGATGAGGCTGGGATCCACGGATTAAGAGACGAGATCCTCTGCCAAAGAAAGCATATGGGAGCTAGTGCTGGGCCTGTGAGAGGGGGGCTTGGCAGGCACAGGTTTTGAAATTTTGGGTGCTTTAGCCCTGGCAAAGGCCTTAATAGACATATCTGGAGGAGTTAAAATAAAACAAAATGAACCAGGAATCCAGGAATCCAGGACGCCAAAAAGGAACACCAGTATTAGCAAAATAACACCAGTATTAACCAAAAGTATATGAAACCATTTATTGGAAACAAGAGGTTTTAGCGCTTTCATCTCCTGATAGAGACTTCTTCAGAAACAATGAATAGATTTTAATTACACTCTTAAATAGTACTTAATACATGATGTCACACCTTTAATTGAAGTCTGTTTAAAGAAACATACCCTTGTTAATAACACCTTAAATCATTGAATTTATGTCAATACAAATAATGTTAGCTCCAAAAATACACAAATAATAATATAAAATAAAATGAAATAAATATTTGATGAAAAATGGTACAAAGGATATAAATAAACATTTTAGATAGATTTAAAAACTCATGAAGGAACTCATGTGTATACCATAAAATTAATTCCATTAATGTTTTATAGACTTAATTATAAAAATATATATTGGTATTAAATGTATATATATGTATTGTATATTTTAACAATTAAATTTTACCTATTTCAAACTTTTGTCAATGTTTTAATAATTGTCCCAAATCCGGACTTTTCATATTTCAAATATTGTTTGCCCTTTCAATTAATAGAGGTATCAATGACACTGTTTCATTTAGTCCTGGGGGAAACATGGAAGCCAGTCTATATTGCCATTGACTCTCCTTCTTTTTTAACAAGTTTTTCCAGTCACCACCTCTGTTGTTTATTTTTACTGTATCCAAGATACCAAATGTGAATTGCCTAAATTCTGAGCAGGATATACTGTGTTTATATAAAGAATTAGTGTTCTTTTTATTCCTAATATCATTCAGATGTTCGTATATCCTGCTTTTGAATGATCTTTCAGTCTTGCCTACATAGAATTGTTGGCAAGTGTGGCATGTAGCAATATATACCACTCCCTTTGTGTTACAGTTGCCATTCTGTAAATGAACTTTACTTTTCATGACATTATTTAGCATAATGGTGGGTTCAACACAAATATAGGAGCAATAATTACACATTCCACATTTTTTGGTACCCCGTTTGTTTTGGGGTGTATTGAATTTTTTATATTCTAAGAGTTGTTTCATGTTGGACCCTACTCTGTGGACAAAGTTGGGTTGATTTCCCAACTTGTTGTGCACACCGTCATTAGATCTAATAATGTTCCAATTCCTTTGGAAAATGTTCTGGATAGCCGGGGTTCTTGTATTGTATGTTAGCACACAAGTGGTTTGATAATCTTTACTGTTTGTCCTATCCAATGTGTTGCTGTCATCAAAACCTAGTAGTGGAATATATTTATTGCCCCATTGTTCATATATGTTGTTAAGAGTAGTGTTAATCAAATCCAAGGGGTACCCTCTCTCTAAGAACATTTCTCTTAACACATCAAATTCCAATTCCAAATCTGCTAACTGTGAGGTCATCCTGGCAATTCTAATAGCTTGCCCTATAATAGAAATAAATTTATAAACAAACAACAACATAGGCATGATAGTGTGGAACACTCACCCAGATATTCACCGACTTCCAGGGTTCATTACACAGAACCAATGGAAGACTGGGTGGAAGAAGGTAGGGACAATCACAATTTAGATGAAAGGGATTTTCCCACCCTCAGGCGCTCAGAGAGACTGGCACAGCATTACAACAACAAAGGGGAGTACAACAGAACATATTATCCCCACAAAAGGAATCAACATCCATATCAAATGCATGCATATTAATGTCTAACCATGACAATATTCACATTACACCTGAAGAGAACATTATTTTTAAAAAAGATGGTTATACCATATACAACTACTCAGACCTAGTTATTTCAGAGGACTATTTTAATCTCTTTTCTAAAGGAATTAAGTTTATTCCTACTCATGCAGGTGATCTTGTTGAAAGCATAGAATCCCTCAAACTATATGTAAGAAAATTAAACCTGAAGCTACTGTTCGATCCTTTACAAGACAACAATACAAACTTTGTTGAAAATAATGACAAAATAAAAAAGAGGAGTACTTACAACCCACCCCTACATCCTTTGTTAGAAACTTACGAAAAACTGGTTCTGGAAGATTTATATGACGAATTCAAACAGAATAAAAAGTTTGAGTATTACAATCTTACTAAAAATGAATTCACCCTTCTAGGGAACCTCAGAAATGACAACAGTATTCGTATTATGGTTCCTGACAAAGGTGGGGGTATTGCTATTTTTAAAAGTGAGGACTATACCAATGCAATGAAATTACTCTTGGCAGATGAAAACACATACTGTCAAGCTTCCATTAACCAAATAAACATTTCATACATGAGAATTAATAGTTATTTGGAAGAATATTTATTAGAGGAGAGAATCAGTCCCAGTGAACATGATTTCCTTTTCACAAAATTCCCTAAAATTCCTGTATTTTTTGGGATCCCAAAGATACACAAGGACATCTGCAGGCCTCTTTTTAGACCTATTGTGGCAGCAAAGGGATCATAAATACATTCACTTTCTGTATATATTGATTTTCATATACAACATGTGGTTGAAAAGACTCCGCATTTGTTAAAAGACTCCTGGGAATTTTTGAAAAACATTAAGCAAGATCTATTTGATGAGGAAGTTATATTTTTAACCATTGATGTAAGAGATCTTTTTACATGTATTCCTAAAACTGAAGGAATGAACTTATTTGAAGAAGTGCTCTTCCAACACTCTGACTTGGAAAATGACAAAATTTTACTTATTTGTGAATTAATGAATTTAGTTCTCGAAAATAACTTTTTAAGCTTCGAGGGTGAATTTTACCAGCAAATTACTGGTGTCCCTATGGGTGCAAACTGTTCACCGGTATATTCTAATTTAGTGTTACTAGGTTGGGAAACACAGTTTGTATTTAATGGGCCACATTGGCCCCACATCAAATTATATCTCCGATACCTGGATGACATTTTCATTTTATGGGGGGGGTGTGAAGATGACATTGACCATTTCATTAACTTCATCAACAATAGCACCTCTTTTCTCTCCTTCACTTTCCAGTATAATAGAATGAACATCAACTACCTTGACACTTGTATATATAAAGATACATCTAAAAGACAGTTCAAATCCAAAATATATAGGAAGAAAACATTCTGTAACGCTTATTTACACTTTGACAGTTGTCATCCCATGTCACAAAAAGTTAGTATCATAAAAGGGCAAGCTATTAGAATTGCCAGGATGACCTCACAGTTAGCAGATTTGGAATTGGAATTTGATGTGTTAAGAGAAATGTTCTTAGAGAGAGGGTACCCCTTGGATTTGATTAACACTACTCTTAACAACATATATGAACAATGGGGCAATAAATATATTCCACTACTAGGTTTTGATGACAGCAACACGTTGGATAGGACAAACAGTAAAGATTATCAAACCACTTGTGTGCTAACATACAATACAAGAACCCCGGCTATCCAGAACATTTTCCAAAGGAATTGGAACATTATTAGATCTAATGACGGTGTGCACAACAAGTTGGGAAATCAACCCAACTTTGTCCACAGAGTAGGGTCCAACATGAAACAACTCTTAGAATATAAAAAATTCAATACACCCCAAAACAAACGGGGTACCAAAAAATGTGGAATGTGTAATTATTGCTCCTATATTTGTGTTGAACCCACCATTATGCTAAATAATGTCATGAAAAGTAAAGTTCATTTACAGAATGGCAACTGTAACACAAAGGGAGTGGTATATATTGCTACATGCCACACTTGCCAACAATTCTATGTAGGCAAGACTGAAAGATCATTCAAAAGCAGGATATACGAACATCTGAATGATATTAGGAATAAAAAGAACACTAATTCTTTATATAAACACAGTATATCCTGCTCAGAATTTAGGCAATTCACATTTGGTATCTTGGATACAGTAAAAATAAACAACAGAGGTGGTGACTGGAAAAACTTGTTAAAAAAGAAGGAGAGTCAATGGCAATATAGACTGGCTTCCATGTTTCCACCAGGACTAAATGAAACAGTGTCATTGATACCTCTATTAATTGAAAGGGCAAACAATATTTGAAATATGAAAAGTCCGGATTTGGGACAATTATTAAAACATTGACAAAAGTTTGAAATAGGTAAAATTTAATTGTTAAAATATACAATACATATATATACATTTAATACCAATATATATTTTTATAATTAAGTCTATAAAACATTAATGGAATTAATTTTATGGTATACACATGAGTTCCTTCATGAGTTTTTAAATCTATCTAAAATGTTTATTTATATCCTTTGTACCATTTTTCATCAAATATTTATTTCATTTTATTTTATATTATTATTTGTGTATTTTGGAGCTAACATTATTTGTATTGACATAAATTCAATGATTTAAGGTGTTATTAACAAGGGTATGTTTCTTTAAACAGACTTCAATTAAAGGTGTGACATCATGTATTAAGTACTATTTAAGAGTGTAATTAAAATCTATTCATTGTTTCTGAAGAAGTCTCTATCAGGAGATGAAAGCGCTAAAACCTCTTGTTTCCAATAAATGGTTTCATATACTTTTGGTTAATACTGGTGTTATTTTGCTAATACTGGTGTTCCTTTTTGGCGTCCTGGATTCCTGGATTCCTGGTTCATTTTGTTTTATTTTAACATATCTGGAGGAGGCCTAGCAGCTCCATGTGCAGGGGTAGAAATATCTAGGAGAATGGTGTCTGATAAATCCTGTGAAATCACAACAGAAGGCTGGATTTCAGAAGCCGTTTCTACCAGGATAGAAGAGGCCTCGGTAGAAGGCAAGTTATCGGCTGAAGAAAGAACCGCTTGCTCGGTTTCGGCCGAAACCGAGACACTCGTGGTTTGCTTAACCGCGGTTTCAGCTGAAACCGTGGACCGCGAAAGTGTCGGTCCTTTCTTTGCTTTTGGTTATTTATATGGAGGATCCGGCATAATGTAGGCAAAATCGAGCCAAAAATCTGTTCAGCAAAGTCCGGCGCCTAAGCGTCCGGTTAAAAAGCACAGGCTAGACAAGCTGCTACGTGGTCTGGGCCTAAACAATGAATGCAATAGGGTGGAAATCTTTATGAGGTATTTGTTTCCCACAAGATAAACAGTTATTAACTTTCTCTGACATCGGCTGAGGCAAGAAAGAGTCCCAACGGGTACTTAGCTTTATAGAAGTCTTCAAGTAGTATTCGGTAGTAGTAATCTCTGGATCTGACCGACCGGCACTTGCGAACAGCTTCTGCTTGGCGCCACGGCAAGAAAGACTGGGAAAATGGCGCCGGCTGATGCCTTTATACCAAAAACTGCCGCAGTGACGTTGGGTGAAGTGCGACACCAGCCGAAGCCAGACCCAGACTTTGGAATCCGGCCGACCGAAGGGCTGCCTGACGACAGGACAACCCATTTGTAAGGACTGCAGATGCATCCTTGAAGGACATCAGCAGCTCTATATGAGGCCTCTAAAGCATCAAAACCACACTGCAAGGTATGTTTACCCACTTGCTCTGCACCATGCAACAAATCCTGCAACTCTTTTAAATCTGGTTGTTCTGGTTGTGTCATCTTGCTTTTCAGCTGAGATATCAAAAACTGTTGATACTTTAACATATGGAACTGACAGTTTAATGCCCTCATGGTTAAAGTGGCCGAGGTGTACACCTTTTTCCCCCACCTTTCTAAAGATCTGGAATCTCTCTCTGAAGTAAATAGTTTCTGGGTCAGCAGTATGGCTTTTATATAGGAACTGGTGAGAATCAGGAACCCGGTAATACCTGTCTGGTTTAACAGGAGCTGGAGGCAAAGAATCAGGAGTAAGGCTGGCTTCTGTGTACACATCATCCAATATATCTAAAACAGGAGGGATAGCCAGAGGCCTATGCTGGGGGAGCAGCAGAAATTTCCTGAGCCTTTTCTTGGAGTCTGAGTAATCTTGGCCTTCCCAGTGAAAGTGTTCCCTCAATGTATGCAGGGTTTCCCCAAAAGAGAAGTCCTCAGGGGGGGAGACCGAGGGAATAGACTCCTCTGCATCAGAGTCTTCGAATGGAGAATAGGCACAATCCTGGTCCTCAGATAGTTCTGAGGTAATAGAAGCTTGATCTGAGGAAGGGTAGTCTTCCTCTAATCTGGGCCTTTTGTCAGAGGGGGGTTGAAAACGCCTGATAAGAGTAATCAAATCCTCAGCCATTTTAAGCATCTGTTTTTTAGGCATGGCGCCTTGAGAGGGTGTCTGAGGAACCTGTTTTTTGGTTTTCATGGCTGTTTTAGATTTAGTGAAGGCTTTAATAGAGAAGGAGGAAGGCCTGAAGACCCCTTGAGAAATGGCAGGCCTGTCTAAATTCTGAGTTTCCCCGCCAGGAGTGGCGTCGGTATCTGTAGTAGGAATGGGGGCCGAGGAGCCTGCGACCTCGGGTACTGAAGACACCGGTAATGCATTGTCATCGGTACTCAGGGGCTGCGTAGGCACCTCGCTGAGTACCGGAGAACCGGTAGTCGGCCTTAGCGTGGTATCAGTAGGTGGTGCAGACCTCGTATGTCGGTCCTTATCTTTGCGTTTTTTGCTCAAAACTGGAGTCGGAGTATCCGACGACATAATATAATTAAATGTTTGCCAAAAAAGTGAAGGGCAAACTCCGCCCGACGCTTAATAGTGTGTTTGTTGAATCTAGCACAAAAACAGCAGGCTGAGACGTCGTGGTCTGGGCCTAAGCAAGGTATACAGTAAGAGTGGAAATCCTTATGCGGTATTTGCTTCCCACATGAAATGCAATTATTAACTTTGTCTGACATCGGTCTGAGGCAAGAAAAGTTTCCCCAATGGAGTACTTAGCTTTCAAGAAGACTTCGGCTGAAATACTTTCATAAATCTCAGGAGCTGGCCGACCGGCACTTGCGAACTGCTTCTGCTTTGGGCACCGCACGGCAAGAAAGACTGGTGAAAATGGCGTTGGCTGCCTCTTTTATACCCCTGCCACACTGACGTCAGGGAGGAAGCGCCGACAACCGACGCCGGACCTAGACTTTAGAATTCGGCCGACCGAGGACCCGCCTGATGGCAGGATAACCCATCTGTTATGACTGCAGCTGTATGCACGATGAACATCTGCAGTGGCAAAGTCTGCTCTGGACTTAGAGTAAAGAGGTAAGTGGTTGTGCTTTGTGAAGGTGTGCACTGAACTCCAAGTTGCAGCCTCTAAAATATCTTTGGTTGGTACTCCTCTGAGGAAGGCTGCTGAAGTGGTTGCTGCTTTGGTGGAATGAGGCCTAATGTCCTTAGGCACTGATTTGCCATGTTGAAAATAGCAGAAACGGATGCAATGGCCTATCCATTTAGAAATAGTCTGTTTTGAGATAGCCTTTCCTTGTGAACCTGCAGCATATGACAGTAAAAGTTGCTCAGTCTTTCTGAAAGCTTTAGTTCTGTCCAAGTAGAATCTTAACTGCCTGTGTATGTCCAAAGAATGCAGAATTTTCTCACCCTTGTTCTGTGGATTAGGATAAAAGGTTGGCAAGTGAATGGTTTGGTTGAGGGCCACACTGGACACCACCTTAGGCATAAATGTAGGGTTCGTCCTCAGAGAAATCCTGTCTGGATGGAAAATGATGAAAGGTTCCACAGCCATGAGTGCTTGTAACTCTGAGACTTGCCTTGCAGAGGTTATTGCTAGGAGCACAGCTGTTTTCCAGGATAAGAATTTTATATCTGCTGTTGATGCTGGCTCGAAAGGAGGCAGTGTGAGTTTTTCCAAAACATAATTGAGGTACCAGGCCGGAATTGGTGCTCTCCTTTGAGGCCTAATGTTTTTGGCCCCTCTGAGGTACTGCCTTATTAAAGGATGAGAAAAGATAGGTGGTTCTGTATTGTAATGGGCTGAAATGGCAGAGGCATGAATCTTAATAGATGAGAAAGAAAGGCCTTTGTTTAGCATCTCAGTTAGGTATTGTAAAATCTGAGGAATATTTGGTACACACGTGTCTATGCCTTGTTCCTGGTTCCAAGCAGAGAATCTCTTCCATTTTTCTGCATAAGATTTTCTGGTACTGGGCCTCCTGGCCTCCAAGATAACATCCATAACAGCTTTTGAAAGAGGAGTGTTCTGAATGGCTACATTATCTGCCATGCTGCCAGATTTAAGGTCCTGAGTTGGCTGTGCAGGATCTGACTGTTTTGTTGGTTCAGCAAGTGAGAAGTTTGAGGCAGTATCCATGCTGGTCCTTGAGACAAGCTCTTTAGGATTGGGTACCAGTGCTGGCGTGGCCAGTCTGGTGCAATCAGTATCATTTTTGGCTTCTCTTGTCTGACCTTTAGGAGTACCCTGGGAAGGAGAGGCAATGGGGGAAAGGCATATACTGTTAGTTTTTTCCAGATGAAAGATAGGGCATCCACTTTCCATGCTTGCTTGTGATAAATCCTTGTGCAAAATCTCTGCAATTGGCAGTTGTGAGGGGAGGCAAATAGATCTATGTCTGGGCATCCCCATTTCCTTATTATCATGCTGAAGACTTGTGGATCCAGTTTCCATTCATGGGGATCCATGAGGTTTCTGCTTAGTGCGTCTGCCAGAGTATTTGTTTTTCCTGGCAGGAATTGTGCTTGCAGGTGAACTTGAGAAGCCAATTCTGTGTCCCATAAGGTCATTGCTTGTCTGCAGAGGGGGTAGGAATGTGTACCTCCCTGTTTGTTTATGTACCACATGCCCATAGTGTTGTCTGTCTTTATCAGTAACTGTCCTGGATGAAGTAGGCTCTTGAAGGCTGTCAAGGCATTTTGAACAGCTAGCATCTCTTTTTGATTGATGTGAAGATGCATCTGGTTTGCAGGCCATGTGCCCTGAATACATTTTCCTGCCATATGTGCCCCCCAGGCATAATCTGATGCATCCATTGTCAGTGTTTGTCTGGCTTGGGGGTAAACTGAATGGCAGACTCTCATTGTGGTGACAGGCTTCTGCCCACCATCGAAACTCCTGTTGCAGGCAGGGAATGAGTGCAATTACTGTCTCCAGGCTGTGGCAATGTTGAGTCCAATCACTTTTTAGATACCATTGAAGTTTCCTCATATGCAGTCTGGCATATGGAATTAGTAGAATGCAGGACGCCATGAAACCCAAGGCCTGCAGGATTTTCCTTGCAGATAAGTGGGTTTTTGTTGCCAAATTTTTGAAGTAAGTAGCCAGTTGCTTTTGTTTGTCTGGCGTGAGATAAGCCATCTGGGCAGTTGTATTTAGGCTTGCACCCAGGAATATTATCTCTTGAGAGGGCACTAGTTTTGATTTATTTTCGTTTACTGTGTATCCTAGGCCAATTAGTAATCTTTTTTACAAACGCCAGATGCTTTAGTAGAATGTCTTTGTTCTCTGCTTGAATTAGGCAGTCGTCTAAGTAGGGGTATATTTGAATTCCTTTTTGTCTGCAAAACGCAATTACTGGTGCCAGACATTTTGTGAAGACCCTGGGCACAGTAGATAAGCCAAAGGGCAGTGCAGAGAATTGGTAATGCATTGAGCCAGCTATGAATCTGAGGTATCTTCTGCAAGATTGTCTGATTGGGGCATGCAGGTATGCCTCTTTTAGGTCCAAACTTACGAGCCAAGCTTTCTTGCCCAGCATGGGCAGTAGCTGCTGTAGCATCAACATCTTGAATTTTGGAACTTCCAGAAACGTATTTAGTATAGACAGGTCCAGTATTGGTCTCCAGGTTTTGTCCTTTCTGGGTACTAGGAAAAGTCTGGAGTAAAATCCTTGCCTCTGCTCTTGTTGTAGTACATGCTGAATGGCCCTCATATCCATGAGAGCTGTAATTTGTTTTTGTGCCTCTGCCCATTGATTGTGTGGCAGGTCTGGCATACCTTTTGACCTCGGTAGAGTGTGAAAATGGAACTTGTAGCCTTGGGACACTATGTTCAGGACCCATTTATCTTGGGTAATCCTTTACCAGTTTGATGAAAAAAGTGCTATTTTTCCCCCTAAGGGGGGATGCCAAAAGAAAAGTGCTTGGATCTGGTAGAGGAAAGTCATTGGGACTGTTTCCTGAAAGGTTGTGATTTGTCTTCTCTGCTTTTGGAGGTAGGAGCACACCACTGTTTAGGCCTGTATGAGCCTTGGGGCTGAGATCTGCCTCTGGGATGCCTGTATCTGCCTCTTTGTAGTCTGTCTGATGCTGGAAAGGAACAATTTTTAGAAGGCCAGTTTCTGCTAAACCTGGGTGGCTGTACCTGTAAGAAATTCTTGACTGTCTACATGGATTTTGCTTTATCCTCCATTTTTTTCAACGCCTCTTCTGCTTTAGTACCAAACAAAGTATCATGCTGTAATGGTGCATCTAATAATTTTGCTTTAACATGATCAGGCAGATTTTGTTCCTTTAACCAAGCATGCCTTCTAATAACAGAACCTGTAACAACGGCCCTGCAAGAGACCTCCAGAGAATCATAACCACATTGCAAAGTATGCTTTCCCACTTGTTTAGCTGCATGCAATAAATCCTGCAATTCCTTGTTCTCTGAACATTCAGTATTTGTCAACATTTTCTGTTTAAGCAGTGACATTAAATATTGCTGATATTTAAGCATATGAAACTGACAATTTAAAGCCCTTACAGCCAGGGTTGCAGAAGTGTAGACTTTTTTCCCCCCATCTGTCTAGAGACCTGGATTCCCTATCAGAAGGGACAGGGTTTTTTGCAGTGGAAGCTTTAACCCCCTTGGGACCCTGAGATATAGTTTCTGGGTCAGCAGCGCGGTTTTTATACAGGAATTTATGAGAATCCGGGACCCTATAGTATCTGTCTGGCTTAGCAGGTGCAGGGGGTATAGAGTCTGGGGACAGGCCGGACTCTGAAAATACATCATCTACAATGTCTAGAACAGGTGGAAGAGCAAGGGGTCTGTGCTGAGGAAGTAGCAGAAAGTCTCTGAGCCTTTTCTTAGATTCAGAATAATCTTGGCTCTCCCAGTGGAAATGTTCCCTCATGGTATGCAGGGTTTCCCCAAAAGAATAATCCTCAGGAGGAGAGGCTGAAGGAATGGATTCTTCAGCATCAGACTCCTCATAGGGAAGCATGGAGTAATCCTGTTCAGAAGAGGAATCAGAGGAAATATAAACCTGATCAGAAGAATCATACTCTGTCTCTTGCCTAGGCCTCTTATCAGGAGGGGGATGGGAGCCCCTGATCAAAGTAATTAGGTCTTCGGCCATTTTAAGCATCTGTTTTTTAGGCATGAAAGTCTGAGTAGGTGAATGCTGTACTTGTTTCTTTGTCTTTAGTGCTGCTTTGGTCTTTGTCTTTGAAGCTGAAGATGGCTTAATATATAGTTGTGTAGGTCTGAAGACACCCTCAGAAGCCGATGCCTGCTCAGCGGCTCCGGACCCATCTCAGGGAATATTTTCCGAATGTCCAGTACCTTGAGTATCCAGAGGCCCAGTTGGCTCCACATGGGAGTCAGAAGCGGCCTGTGGCTCTGAGGTAGCGGGCGCCAGGGGCTGTGAAAGCGCCTCACTGAGTACCGGTGAACTGGCAACTGGCCTAGCAGAGGCTTCGTCATCGGTTTTGGACCTCGGATGCCTATCTTTTTCCTTGTCCTTGCGTTTTTTGTAAACTCTGGTTGTCGGCTGATCTGATGGCATTATATAATTAAATCTTCGGCCAAAGTAATGGAATGCAAAATCAAACCAACGCTTGATAGTGCATTGGTTAAATCTAGCACAAAACCGACAACTAGCAACGTTATGATCAGGGTCTAGGCAAGGAATACAGTAAGAGTGAAAATCCTTATGAGGTATTTGCTTCCCACAAGAAATACAATTGTTACCTTTTTCTGACATCAGTCTGGAGCAAGAAAAAAGTTTCCCCAATGGGGTACTTAGCTTTAATGAAGACTTCGGTTCTGAAATTCGTATTTGAAAATCTCAGGAGTTGGCCGACCGGCACTTGCGAACTGCTTTTGCTTTGGGCACCACGTGGCAAGAAAGACAGAAGAAAATGGCGTCGGCTGCATCTTTTATACCCCTGGCGCATTGGCTTCAGGGAAGAGGTGACAGCAACCGACGCCGGACCTAGACTTTGGAATTCTGTCCGACTGCGGGTAGCCTGCCAGAAGGATAACCCAACAGTAATGACTGCAACAGTGAAACACGATGAACATCTGCTTCTGCTTCGGGCACCACGTGGCAAGAAAGACTGATGTAATGGCGTCAGCTGCATGTTTTATATCCCTGACGACCTGACAACATGGAAGAAGAGACAGCATCCAACGCAGGAATCCAAGACTCTGTTATTCAGGCCAGCTGAGGGCTACCTGCAGGCAGATAACCCAAATGTAATGACTGCAACAGTGAAACACGAAGAATATCAATGTTTGATGCTCTAGCAAACCTGGTTAATTCTTAGTTCTTCTTGCTAAACCTTTCTTATTAAAAGTTGCACAACCTTCAAAAAAGAAGCTCCTTAAGATCAATTTGATGGTCAGAACAAACTCTTCTTAAGGATAGCTACTTTAATAAAAAAAAAAAAATACTTAGCTAACAATAAGAGAATTAAAGCATCTATACTTAACACTGTTAAAGATGTAGGCCAGGGAGTCACCTACAAACACTTACAACATGGCACAACCATACACTTTCAGCAGCAAAAAGAACTGAGTGGGGCATGTAGCTTGCTCTACCCCTCAACCTTGTCTTCATCTTCAAGTTTATTTACATACTTAACAATCAACCACATTAGAAGACAAACAGCTCCCAACTGAAATGCCAGCACTCAACATAATTGCTGACAAGCTGAAAAAAAGATGGAAAACCCAAGAAAAGTGTGAATCTCATAGATAACACTTTTCTTTTAAACTTCTTTTTTGCAGGAGGAAAGCCTCCCTGCACCCCCTGAACTTATATATATATATATATATATATATATATATATATATATATACACACAAACACACACACACAGACATATATAGAGAGTCTATATCAGCATTTCGAAAATTTAATAGGTCGAATCACTAAATGTCGAACTGAAATGATTGATCTATTAAATTTTTGAAAGCCGATAAAATAACAAACACACCCAAAAAACAAAAACTAAAGGGTGTAGAGGCAGGGGGGGCAAGCACCCCTGCACCCCCCACACCCCCTGCTACTTAAATATACCAACTCCGAGACTACACTACAATGAAGTAAACAGAAATCTCCCCTTACTGAGATTTCCGTTTACCCATTCGATGTTCTGCACTTTCAGCATTCTCGAGGTGACAATATCGGATTCAATATTGTCAGCATTCAAGATGCTGATATAGATCCTATATAGATAGATACACACACACACTCTCACACACACACACACACACACACACACACATATGTGTGTGTATACACATATATATATATATATATATATATATATATATATATATATATATATATATATATATATATACACACACACACACACGTTCCAGGGACCTAAACCTCAGCACAAAAATAAATAGGACATGCTGGAGGGACAGATTCATTTCCCAGAGGCTCCCCTCACTCTGGAATAGAATCCCAATTCATGTTAGACATAGCCCCTCGCTGACCCTCTTCAAGCGAAATCTGGACGCGTGGATGGGAAATCGCAAATTCACCCCTGGGATCTCTTCTGTGTCCCTGCTAGACAGAGGCACAGTAAACTAATCTTAAAAGGGTACCTTGTGTGACCTACTTTACAGAGGCTAATCTAATAGGGAGGCGGAAGCCAAATATACTCTGGCTAGGCTTATAAATGCTCTAGGGCAGATAGCCTAGTATCTACCTATGAACCTATGAACCTGTATACCAACTCTGAGACTGCCATACTTCAGAGTAAAGGGAATGCCCCAACAAATGGCCACATCAGACTTAGTATATGTAAGTCTGTTTTTCGGCAAATCACTCTCTGTGTTTTGGGACTCACTCTAGTGGGTTCTGACATTTCAAATGGTTACCTACAAAACACTGTAAAACAAGGCCAACTTACATCATGACAGTGACGCCACTGTTTGAGATCAGAACATGATGGGTGACAGTTTTAAAGGTAGTAGGAAAGTGTTTTTTGGTAGAGAAAACAGAAAATAATATACAGTGGTCATTAAAGTAAGAAGAATCTTATAAAGGGGAATGGAATCTGGAAGGCTGGTTTGTGCAAATCCAGTCAAGAAGGCTATGACTGCTGGGTATACATTGGGGCATGCTGTTTTAGACATTGTTTGGTAGAAGTCATATTCAACAAAAGTAGAGAAAGAAAGAAGTTATCCTTATTCCAGTGCAGGTTAAGGAACCCAAAGCAATAAAATGCTCTAACAGTTAGGGTAATACAGTATAGCTTGGAGTTCATTGTTTATTGCAAAGCAAGTGGTGGTGTGTGTGGAAGTCTGTTATTCACTAGTCAGTAGTCTGACTGCCTTCCATACCAGGTCTCTATAGACTACTCAGTTACTGTCTTGGGCAGAGAAAGTAGGAGAAGAAACAGTCACGGTGCTATTAAAGAATTTGCTTACTAGAGGTAGGACTCTGCTCTCAGTTTTTCCTCTGGTTTTCTTCTTCTTTTTTCTTTCGGCTGTTCCTGTTAGGGGTCACCACAGTGGATCATCTGTTTCCATTTTTTCCTGTCCTCTGCATCTTTCTCTGTCACACCAACCACCTGCATGTCCTCTCTCACCACATCCATAAACCTTATCTTAGCCCTTCCTCTTTTTCTCTTACCTGGCAGCTTCATCCTTAGCATAATTTTCCCAATATACCCAGCATCCCTCCTCAGCACATGTCCAAACCAACACAATCTCATCTCTCTGACTTTGTCTCCAAACTGTCCAACCTGGGCTGACCCTCTAATATACTTATCTCTAATCCTGTCCATCCTCATCACACCCAGTGCAAATCTTAACATCTTTAACTCTGCCATGTCCAGCTTGGACTCCTGCCTTTTTGTCAATGCCACTGTCTCCAACCCATATAACATAGCTGGTCTCACTACTCTCTTTAGAACTAAGAAAGCAATACATAACAAGCAAGTGAAATACAATCATGATGTAACCACAAAAATGGTATAGAGAGCAAGCTATGCACTAGGGTAGACAAATAAAAGTGACTGATTTTAAGCACTATCAGAAAGATTTACATGAAGTTGATATAAAGTTGTTCTTGATAGTAAGAGTGAGGTGGACAAGGCTGTGATAAACCTTTTCCAGCCAAGGGCTATCACTAGTTTTTATTACTTGAGCAGTCATTGTAGTATAATCATGCTATGTGCTGAGTCTGTCTGCCTCAGAGGAGCCTGCGGTTCATAGCCAGCCTTAGGTATAGGCCAACTAGGTGGCCGCCTAGGGTGCCGCTGTAGCAGGGGCACTTTTCCAGTATTTAGTTCATGTAGATAGACCAGGATGGGGGCAACAGATGTTGTGGTAAGAGGCGCCGTGGAGCCCTTTTGCCTAGGGCACCAGTTGACCTAAGGCCACTCCAGGGTACAAGGCAGTTATCCAGATAAGTAAAAATTACCTGGTTCTCAGAGTCAGACTGTAGATGTATGATTGCCTATATCATAAGTGATAATTTAATAAAGAGGTTTCTTGTTTAATAAAATAAAAAAGAAGAGGGAACAAAATCACAACTTTAGCAACAGACAGTGAAGCATACTTAGAAAGGAGGAAATAGTGAGGATTTAAAATGCAGACTTTAGTTAAAAATGCATAGTTCTGAGAAGTAGCCTTACTAAAATATGACAGAAAACTAGGTAGCAGCACAGAAAACAACAGTTTGAACAGGTAGCCAGTTCAGAGCATCGGTAAATTTAAAGGACAAAAAAATGTTTCTTTTCAGTATCAGTCACAAACCAAAGAGAATGTCACACCATACCAACACTTCAAACCATGCTTCTACTTCAGTAATCTTCTATTATTTTCTTTACAGTTATAACCAGGACTGAAATGTATGACCATACCAAATGATCAAACAGTAGTTTAAATTTGACTAAATGTAATCTCACGGAGTTCAGTGGTTTAGGGACTACCGTTTTGACAAAGGGGTTACACAGGACAGAATTAATTCATATGAAGAACTGTTGGAGATAGTCCTGAAAAAATAATTATATAACTTTTGAAGGCAAATACTTTTTGCAGCAGAAGGGGGTGGCAACGGGATACCTGTGGTTCACTGTTTGCCCAAATAATAATGATTCAATGGGAAAGGAACTTGTTGTTTCAGAACAAATACATGGACTCCTGTAGATTATATACAAGATAGCTGGATGATATTTGCATAGTACGGAAAGACAATAAAGAAAATATTACGCCCTTTTGGAATATATTAATAAGAGCACAAAACTTTTAAAATTTACACATGAAGTGGGGGGAGAACAAATGACATACTTAGATGTAAAGATGGAGAAAGACAAAGTGGATAAAAGGTATATTTCACATATTGACAGAAAAACAACCTACTCAAATTCCTTCCTCCACTTCACTGGTGCCCACCCAATGACACAAAAAAGAGCCATGGTCAAAGGACAATTTGACCGTGTGGCTCGCATGACTACTCTAGATGTACATTTCATAGCCGAATGCAACCTATTAAAGGAAATGTTTAGGAAGAGAGAATACCCTGCCTCAGTGTTGAACAACATAATATATGGAGTTATCAATAAAAGGGATAATGATTACTTTATCCCTATATTACATAATACAAAATGAGGAGGAGCCTCTTGTAGAGTGTAAACAGGAATAGCCTTGAGTTTAGAAACTCTTTCATCACTACATCTACAATCGATAGTGAGTGGATTAAATGGATTTTAAATAAAAACTGGACTATAATGAAGGAGGATGTTTTGGTGAAGGAGAAGGTGGATGAGGAACCAATAACTGTATATTGAAAAAGTACTAGTCTTAAGAACATTTTTGAGAAGGGAAAGGTAATTACATCCAGTAGGACTCCTAGAATGAATAAATGTGGGCAGTGCAATTATTGTAAATTTATAAAAGTAGGAAAAAGTTGTGTTATTAACTCAAAAACTTTTAAAACACAGGGGCGATTCAGTTGTGATAGCACAGGTGTGATATATGCAGCACAATGTCAAACATGCCTAGGATTCTATATTGGATGGACAGAATGTAAATTAAAGGACAGGATTTATGAGCATGTCTATGAAATTAAAAAGAAAAAAACAACTAATGCTCTATGCAAACATACACAAGAGAAGTCCTGGCGTGAATTTCAATTCACCATCTTGCAGAAACTACAATGTAATATAAGAACAGGACCCTGGTCATTATTATTAGAAAAAGAGAACTCTACTGGCAACTTTATTTAAATGCAACCAGTTGGCCAGGGATAAATGAGCATGCCTCTATAGCCTGTCTTTTGAAATTAAAAGCACTTTCATGATAAGAATATTAGGTATAGTTTATCCATTTAATGCATAACATTGTGAATCCATTTCGTTCATTGTTTTAATGTTTTTACAAGAAATGTTTATGGGTAGTAAGAGAGTGATGGCCCTTTAAATATGTAAGCTTGATCTGAGGGATTGTCAACCATGTGATTATTTACATGTATTTAAATGGAGGATTTTAAATGACTGCTTAGCTGACGAAGTCTTGTTATCTCTAAGATGAAAGCATGTATCACTTTTGGAATAAAGTTTTTTAGCGGTACCAGTGTTGCTTCAGCATTTTTACTAGTTTATTAAGAACCCTGGTCCATCTAGTGAATATAATGAACTCCACTGGAATATTTCCTACCTGCAATACTGCCTCACCTTCTGGATAAACTATAACTTTATGCTGTAAATATAATTCATGGGGCTGCACATTTCTTCCATTTGGTGTAAACTTTAGTTTTAAGAAAGAATCATTAATGACTAAATTCATGCTACATTTAGATTCTACAGCTTATAGCCATCAGTATGAGGACACATTTTTTGACAATCTGCCTTTTTGTTGCATCTAACCTCTTTGCACTGGCCTTTCCCTTTACTCATCTACCTGCCATCTTTTTTTAATAAAAAAACACCTTTATTGAATTGCAACTTGTGACATAGGCAAACCTACATGTATATAAAAGTAAACAAACCATATTAACAAGTTCACATTTACAAAAGTGATTCATCATATACAAGTGTACCTCATTGTGAGGAACGTACCTCATTTGGGGTCTTAAAAATTTCATGTTCCTCGAAGTTCCACATTGCAAGGCTCTGTCACACATTCATTGTTATCATATTGATTCATTAAAATACCTTTCTCATAAGTAAAATCAGCATATTTTAACCATCCTATGACCTTCCTAGTTGAAGTTGTTAGTAAGCTGTTAGTATGTGTTCCACATTTTGCCCATTTGTTATACATTATGATGGCTGGCGTTCCTCATTTTGGACATGGAAGGTTGAGAGTTATGATCATGTATATTCTTCTATACAATATAATCAAGCCAACATTATATAAATTGTTCAAGTCCTGCCTTCTCTTAAACCTTATTCTTCCTCCAAAACATTTTTCTGCACATATTGTTTCCACAATTTCCCTTTTTTCTGTCAAAAGTTTAGAGATTTAATTACCTTTATTTTGAGTACTGTAATAGTTCTAGAATATATATTTATTCATTTCCTCATACCACTTTATGTTATTTTGGATCATAAGGAAGCCAGAACGTGTCACAGCAGCAATTACCAGGCATTAAGAAAGAGAAAAGTAATTTTGGATGTGATTTCAGTCTGTTTCAGGATACACACACACACACACACACACACACACACACACACACACACACACACACACACACACACACACACACACACACACACACACACACTTTTAAATAATTTAGACAATCTGCAATTGCTTTTGGGACAAAATTGCACACACACAGGGCTGAACAGCAAACTCTCCACAAAGAACACCCTTATTGGGAAATGAATGTGAGTCCCTAGCAATAACCTCTGTGCCACTGTGCTGACCATTTGAGTAATAGTTAATTAATATTCTCTGCTGAGCCATGTATCTCTCCAAGTTTCCCCAAGAAATCAGCAATGTCCAGTGTGTTAACCAACTTGTCAGTAAACATATAAAGCAAACAGACATGGACAGTAGCTGCACATGTAACAAATGAAAAGTGAATGATTCAAACCAGGCATAAGGATATATTTTTAAAGAGAAGGTAGTGGGTCCCTGGAACAACCTTCCAGTCAATGTGCTGGAGTTTGGACTAATAGATTGCTTCAGCAGATCTCAAGACCTTCAGGTAAATGCTGAAATACTGGATCTGAATTGCCTAGACATAGCAAGGCCTTGTTAAGTTTAATTGTGGTGGCTGCCATAAAAGCAATTACTAGAAAATGGAAATCAAAATGTAATCCAACCATGCCTGAAGTAGTGAATATTGGAAAAGAGATAAAAGAACAGGCACTGGCATCTTTAGAAAAGAGAAGGGGCAAATGACAGAAAAAAGGGAAATTGTGGAAACAATATGTGCAGAAAAATGTTTTGGGGGAGGAATAAGGTTTAAGAGAAGGCAGGACTTGAACAATTTATATAATGTTGCCTTGATTATATTGTATAGAAGAATATATATGATCATAACTCTCAACCTTCCATGTCCAAAATGAGGAACGCCAGCCATCATAATGTATAACAAATGTGCAAAATGTAGAACAAATACTAACAGCTTACTAACAACTTCAACTAGAAAGGTCATAGGATGGTTAAAACATGCTGGTTTTACTTATGAAAAAGGTATTTTAATGAATCAATATGATAACCATGAATGTGTGACAGAGCCTTGCAATGTGGAAATTCGAGGAACATGAAATTTTTAAGACCCCAAATGAGGTACGTTCCTCACAATGAGGTACACTTGTATATGATGAATCACTTTTGTAAATGTGAACTTGTTAATATGGTTTGTTTACTTTTATATACATGTAGGTTTGCCTATGTCACAAGTTGCAATTCAATAAAGGTGTTTTTTTATTAAAAAAAGATGGCAGGTAGATGAGTAAACGGAAAGGCCAGTGTAAAGAGGTTAGATGCAACAAAAAGGCAGATTGTCAAAAAATGTGTCCTCATACTGATGGCTATAAGCTGTTTACTGCTTAACTGATTTAAACACAGAGAAGCACATCCCTCTTAAAACATAAATGAGGTATTTTTTGCCTGCTCATTTGCAAGACTAAATGTCATTAAAAAAGAAATATGAGCTGCTGAACCTAGTCTGTGTAGCTAGTTTGAAATCCTTTTGAAAGCAAAGTTATACAGGTTCGTGCAACACTGTTTTAAATTCACTTAGAGCTTAACAAACTGACTTTCATTTCTGAGCTTTGGTCAAAGTGTTCTTCTCACTCATTATATAATTCCCAAAGTAATAGCATTTAAATATAAGCACCAAGCATAGAACATGTGCCAGTAAACACACACATAAAACATCCATCATCTTCACTGGCTGACACATACCTCCATTTAGGTCTATGATCTGTTTGGAAGGCAGGAAATGGTCTACAGTGCATTACAGGATTGTAATTTAACTGCTCTAGGGTGTAAGAAAGCCAGACTTTTGCCCATGTGCTAAACTTCCTTCACTTTACAGTTCTGTATAAAATCTAATGCTTAACAAGTCATAGATTGCCTTCTGATGCATATACTTAAATTTCAACAAATGTGTTCATGATTGTAGTATTCAACTAGGAAATGACAGTGCAGGAAAAAATAAATATATAAACAAGAACTTGTTAATAGCCTGAAAATACCAGTTAACACAGTAAGCACTAGTAGAAACAGCTCACACATCTCTACACTACACTGCCAGTTCTTATGTAAGAGTTCTCTACTCAGCACTCACATGCTTTCTGTCTAGGAACATCATGCCTTTCTGTTTGTAATGAAACCCATTATTACCAATTAACCTACAGTGAACCCGTATCACTAGCTGAATTGAAAATAATTACTCATCCACTCTAATAGCTAAAATAAATTCTGGCAATCTCAGACAGCACTGACATTCCTTTGGGAACTGTTTCAAAGATAGCATAACCTTGGTATATTTATTTAAAGATATGTGTTAGCTTATCTAAATTTAAAAGTATAATTAGATGGGCTTTAGGCCTTTTGTTCCCTACTGCCTTGATGTTTTGACCCATATTGGTCTTCTGATGGCCACTAATTGGAAAAAATATATAAAATAAATGAAATGAAAACATTTATAAAGTTGGAGAGATTCCAAACTGCTGCATATTAGCCCTGTCTTGCATGATCTCTCCATGTTTCCAAGGGAGCTGTGCCTCCTAAGCCTTAATGTCTGCATTATCAGTCCTACAATTGATCGAGTGGTTTCAGTGTTTTGACCCTCAACAGATATTACTGCTCACCACTGAAACATGCTGCACACTAGCATTTCTGGTGGGGTCATCACAATCCTACAATTCAGCAGTATAAAAGCAAAGGAAAGTGCAGTAACTTCAGGTCATTGGCAGTACTTCCAGCATGCTATTAAGCACTTGTTCACTTAGTTTCATACTGTGCCTCCAACAAGCTTTTATAATTAATATTGTTCCGTCGGTCTTTCACCTGCTTTGTACACTGGTACATTTTTCTGCCTGTGTGGTCCAAAGACTATATAATGCCTGTCCCTTTTCTTCCCCAAGCCCATGGCTTCCAGCAAAAAGCAGAACATTGTCTCAAAATGCATTTAAAACTATAACACTAAAAAGGAGATGGGGGTGGCAATGAGAAATAAAACTTATAATGTGTTTGTAAATGATGCTGATCACATTTTAATGTCCACCAATGAAGGAGCTCATTCTAGTCCCAGAAATAGTTGTGAATATTGTTTACACATGTTTGAAAATGCCCCAAAAGGCAGAATAATGTTATACTTGTTTTTATAATTAAAACAATTAATAGCCATAAGAAAATATAAAAACATACTGTACTATACCCACCCTGCTCTTATTTTTTTTTCTTGCCAGGCACCAAACCTTGTGGTTAAACATAAGAAACCAGAAGGTTGTCAAGGAGCACTGACAACTGAGAGGTGGAAGAACTGTGTTCCACCCTTAATGAGGAGCAGAGTTTAGGATACTTGTGGAAGATGTTGTACTGGAGTACAATAATTACACTCCTAAACTAGGAAATAAAAAAGAGCTGTTAAGCATTTTCTGACACTGGAAAGGTACTTAGAAAAGGCTGGATGTGCACCCCTCATCACTGTTTATGTAAAACACCACTAGGCTGTGTGATAAGACGGGTGTATGCATTCCTCATCGCTGTTTATGTAAAACACCACTAGGTGGTGTGATAAGACAGGTGTATACACACCTCATCATTGTTTATGTAAAACACCACTAGGCTGTTTGATAAGGCAGATGTTTGCACACCTCATCGCTGTTTATGTAAAAAACCACTAGGCTCTGTGATAAGGCAGGTGTGAGCACCCCTCATTGCTGTTTATGTAAAACACCACTAGGCTGTGTGATGAGGCAGGTGTGTGCACCCCTCATCGCTGTTTATGTAAAACACCACTAGGTTGTATGATAAGGCAGGTGTAGGCACACCTCATCTCTGTTTATGTAAAACACCACTAGGCTGTGTGATAAGGCGGGTGTGTGCACCCCTCATAGCTGTTTATGTAAAACACCACTAGGCTTTTTGATAAGGCAGGTGTGTGCACCCCTCACCACTGTTTATGTAAAACACCACTAGGCTGTGTGATAAGGCACGTGTGTGCACCCCTCATAGCTGTTTATGTAAAACACCTCTAGGCTGTTTGGTAAGGCACAAGCTCATGGAGAGCCTTAGTTCAGCTTCTTAACATTAATGTGCAGTTGAATAATCAGCATCACAAATACAAATGCTAACTGAGAATACCTGAAGTTTGTTAGGAGTAGTGGTATTCAGTGCATAGCTGGTGGGAGGGGGAGAATGCCTTGGTTGCCACAATCTACAGCGCATGTCATTTGCAGATAGAGTGTGGTTATACACTCATCATGCTTACCCTAAACCTGTAGCTAATAGTAGTGGGACAGCCAGAGGAATAAATGGTTATACAGGTCTGTTAATAGCAAATTAAACTAAATCTCTCACTATTACAGGTATATCAGATACACCAGGAAAAGAAGATCATCCGCCCCCACAGCTCTACTGACCAATGGAAACGCGCAACAAGAATTTGGCTAATGGACAGACATCTGCAGAAATCTGACACCCCAACTATGTGGCACTCCAATCAGCCTGTGTACCAATGCAAGATCCAGAAATAACTGGTTCTTTGTAGACAAGGATAGTTACAAGCTACAGGGAGCTACAGTCTAAAGCATTTCATTTCAGAAATGTTCAGTCAGAGAGAAACATTAAGACTGAATAGTTGAGTCCAGTCCAACATGATGTCTTTAAATTTTTAATTTCAATAGCATTCAGCTTGAAAGGGAAATCAAAAAACATACTGCCATTGTTAAAGGTGCCTCTTTTTGAATGTCTCTTTTTATCAGTTGAATTAGGAGCAGAAGTTAAATCTGGCTGTAGCTACTGAATGGCATAAAGAGCTGGGGGTATCACCTAGTCTGGCTTTTTGGTGGAGTGCAGTGCTCCAGGATGGCTCTGCTGTTGGGATACCCACTTAACATTGTTTCTCATTTAGACACACTGTCCCAGGGACAGCTCTCTGGATGCAGGAGATAAATGTGATATATCTAAACAACAGCCAGATAAAACTATCACAAAATGTTTTGATGACTAATTTATCCCCTTTTCTTTTGGGAAATTACCTATGTTCTCTCATTTAAAGGCAGAGGTGTGGGTGTGTGGACAGGAACATGTTTCATACTCTTAATGTTTAATACAGGTGTTCAGTATAGCTCATTTGAAATAAGTACATAATGCAGTACAAGCAGTAACATATTTACTTGTCTTCAGTAAACAAAAAAGAATACATACATATTTTTCTTAACGAGAAACAACTGCGGCTGAGTTTCATTCAATTGAATATTTTATCTTTCTTTCTTTCTTTCTTTGATTGTGTTTATTCAGAATGCAGTGAAGGGAAAAAAGCAGGACTGAAAGGTCAGCAGAATAGCTGCAGGAAACAGAGGCAGAATGCCTTATCTAAATTTGCCAAGGTGTTAGAAAGCAGACATTTTTTATCAATTCCTATAAACATCAATGTTTCATTAAAATATAAACCAGACCATTTTTATGCAGGAATATTAAGAGAAACAGCTTGCAAAAAGACAGAAGATGTATTTACAAGCGTTTTGAGACTTTGTGCAAAGATGGCAGTTTAATAAGAAATTACAGAAAAAACTACAGCTGATTACAGATGGGCTGAGCAGAGAGTGCTGTCGAAGGACATGGTGTTTACTAAGCCAGCAGAAAAACAGTACTGCTGTTGAGGGACATGAAAACTTCTTCACTTTTTTCACCTTGCAATAGAAAAGGGAGTCAAAGGACATTAAGAGCCAGATTCCAAAAGACTTGTTCTTGGTATAAGTGACTTAGTCCAGTATAAGGCCCATCTATAAAGCAGGTGTACACCGCAGCATGTCTTACAAAGAGAACAAGTCTTTCAGAACTGAGTCCTAAATATCCATCAGATATGCAATATGGAATAATAGAATAAAAAGTGCTGCAAAATATGACAAGACTATTTATACAGCAGTATGAGAATGTCCTTTGGTCACTCTGTTTTATAAGTGTTGCCAAGGATACTTGTCGAACTACAAGTGATGTTACAGGTGATATTTAAGAACAGGAACTAAGGTGGCTTCAAGGGATTATTTGCCAAGCTATGGTAGTTTGCATTTATAAATTTTCAAGAGTTTATTTCTAGAGAATGTGTTAACGGTGCCAACTTTCATATAGAGATCTGCTTTACAAGCTTGGACAAAAATAATACAATTCTAAAAATGTTACAAAAACTAACTGTGCAGCAGGACACAAAAAAAAGGCATATGCAGATGCACATGATAGCAAAATAAAATACAATAGCGATCGATTTATTCTGTAGTTATTGGTTGCAAGCCCCCTACACCCACACAGGCTCCAACCATCATAAGTTCATAGGTCAGTACTAGGCTAGCTGCTCTTGTGGGCCATTTTAGGCCTAGTCAATTTCCCTTTCAAAGGTGAGAATTAAACTCTGCACCTTTTGTCTCTAAGTTAAACACATAAACCGTTATGTCATCTCCCAACCCCATACTTAAATATATTCCATACTTGAATATTTTTCCTCCAAGGCTGCACAGCCTCAGGTGAAACAGAAATACAGGATTTTTGAATACAACCAAATCTTCATTTTCTATGAAACACACTGTAGGTCCAGAGCTGAATAAGGTAGTATGACACAGTGAGAATGACACAGTGCTCACCCTCAAAACACATTGCTATGTTTTTTTACTGTTATGCTACGCTTTTAAGTAACATGAACTGAAAAGCGTTACATTAGGGAGCACAGGGCTTTATCCATTCCAGTAACCTCAGACACAATCAGCTGCAGAAGTTATCACAGAGTTAGTATATGAAAAGTCAAATAGGTGAGGGAGGCTTGCCACCCTGCGACACTTCTTAAGTTTCATTTCATTGCTAACCATGATGTTCTTAGGTATCAAATTTATGGCAGCATCATGTTGGTTTCTTTGGTCAGAAGTTATGGATCCAGTCTATCAGATATATTTCTTTGATAAAGTGCTTTATACACATGGCATATATTTCCTGAAGTACAGATCTACCACTTATAAGTAATTTTACCAATTCAACATGCTAATAGTTCAGGACTACACTAATGTTTCTATGCAGATAACAGCCTTAGTGTAGTTCTGCACTATTAACACGTAAAAGAACGCTAATGCCGCTATGCAGATAACATGATTAGCAAAGCTGATATATATATAGCAGTTTTCAGGATTTTTTACTCAAGATTTTGAATTTCTGTGTTCATAGCAATTACTAGATTTCCATTTGGCACGTTCTGTTTCAAGCAATCATTCAAGTTATCAAGCTGATACTACATTTGGTAGATTTTCAAATGTACTGCCGATGGACAGCAGTAAAAATGCTATGCAAGTGGACACCTTGTCAGTGTTAATTGTTGCTTAAGTTAATCATGCAAATGTCATGCAATCATGTTTAAGATCTAATACAGATGACCAAAACAGAAGTTAATGTTACACTTTTGTGTCATGCATTATGGACAGTCCCTCTTTCATTAAAGAGATGCCCCATTTAGCAGCTGTTAAAATGAACCAAAAATAAAAGAGAAATATCTTTTTATATGTTTGAAAACCCTGTTATTATTGTTATGGTGTATAAGACTTGTTCAGTCTTGTGGCAGGAATGCCTGCTGCATGCTGATGTGAGGGACTGGATGTTCATGGAGAAATTGGAACAGCAGATGGGGCACTTGGTGTCTGGAAATATTAGCTTGAGTTTGCAGATCCACTCTTGTTTATTTGTTGAGTAAATAATTAAAACTGTTGTAAGCTTCTAACTAGCTGCAAGCTATGTAGCAACTACACAATGTTAAGTGACTCAGTTTTTTTATTTGCATCGACCTGCAGGAAATATTGCTTCTTCTACTTCACGAGAAAATGTGTCTCACTCACTCAAATCATCAAGATGTGATGTATCTAACAAACCCACTGTCTGGTTAGAATGTGTGCAGGGCACGTAGAAGTAGTGCAGTTTTACAAAAATGATTTCAATATGCTTTTAACTCACATTTTGAGAAGATAAGAATGAAACTCACAATAAAATCACCTACAGCAGTGATCCAGGGCTCCAAGGACTTTTCTCAGCAGAGTATCCCTACTACGGTTCATCTTTAAGGGATATCTATCGGCACTAGTGATTCTCAAATGTGCAAAGAAAGGATGATCTGATGTTACAATCTTAGTATGCTATTGCATGTCAGTAAGTGACTAAGTGGTACTATGAAATGAAGATGCATGGCTGTTTTATACCTGCAAAAGAAACTATGCCTTCTGATGTAACTAATATGACGAATTATTTTTTCAGACAGATAAGTACATTTTTAGTTGTTTCATTTATAACATCAGTGGCAGTGCCAGTGAATACAAATGGTGGAGTATGATGGTAAAGAAGGAAATTGATAGAAATCATGGATACCTTTTAAACCGTACATTTTCATGTTGCAGATTGACATAGTTAGTGTCAACATATAACCTGAATTACCTAAGCCTACAGTTGTGAACTAGTCTGTGAAGGAACATAGTCAGGCATGCGCTATGTAAGACTTGATATGCAAACTAATTTTTGAGGGAGCAACATTTTGATTAACTCTGACACCTATCAACCCAGTCTTCAAACCAAAGAGTTCATTTGGGTTATCTAAAAAATGAACATGTCCACAGTGATGCATGCTAGTTCTACTACTGGCTGATCAATTAAAATTTATAGTGTGAGAATTTTAGAAGGTAATATTAAGAAGGGCAGAGTACATAATGCTCTATTCAAACATCAGGTAGTTCATCCAACTGCTAACTTTTTATTCACCATAATTGACATTATAAAGGGTAATAAACAAAACAAAACTGGCTGGCATTTTCTACTTAGTTCCAAAGAGAAAAAATGGATCATTAAGTCAGGTGGTTTATTTCCACCGGGATTAAATGAGCAGTTTTAGGCGTAACCAATCACATACTTTTGTTGGGTATTTAAATGACAGTTTTGGATTTATTTGTTTTACATTGAAGAAGGCTGTGTGTATTAACCAGCCGAAACCGGTCTGTGTGCTTGAGCTGTCTTTACTGGATGGATTTTATTCTCCAATAAATGGATTTATTCACCAGGATTCTGTCTGCTGGCTTTCTTTGAATTTTTGCTTATTTACTTTAAGCCGTGCAGTTGCCTCCGCGCAGGAAGTTCCCTTTTACTGTTACAGAATTTTAGAAGGAACAAACAAAAACAGAAACAGCTACAAACAAATGCAATCTGAGGGTCATGCTGCTCAACGCTAGAAGTCTAAATCTCAAAATGCACTCACAAGGAGCACTCCATAAAATGGAAAACATCAACATTTGTGCTGTAACAGAGACCTGGTTCAAGGCAGCAGAAAGCACCCCTGCACTACCAAGCATTAACTCATTCTATACCTTTCGTCCCCAGAACTTGGACCAAAGCGTCAAAGGCAGTGGTATTTTCCATATTCATAAAGGATGTGCACACCTCCAGACTGGCAGCCCAACATAACACATCAGAGATACTTCAGATGTAGCTAACATTGGGTAAGACAGCGATTCAGGTCGTAGCCTTCTATAGGTCCCCAACCATGTCCCAGGACTCACACTCCACGTTCTTAAGCACCCTGGAGAATATCAGGGTCCAACCTAACACTCTCATGCTGGGCAACTTCAACTACCCCTCCATTAACTGGGAAAACTACTCATGTACCAATACACTTGCCCAACATTTAATGCCAATAAGTTGTGAACAGTCAAACTGATGAATAAAACAAAACTGGATGGCAATAACGATTCCCACTCGATAGTTGTAACTCCAGCAACAGCACCAGCACTACGACACAGAACAAACTCTTATGTTGACCAGATATAAACTTTTTATTATAAAATACAAATTAAAACCATTCGGTTAAGCGCTTTCATCAATTAAGACTTCCTCAGAACAATACTACTACATTAAAACCTTACTTAAATATATTCTGTTTTAGTCACATGGTAGTTCCATTTATGTCTTAAAGTGCTAGTGCATTTCTTAAATAAACTAATAAAAAATTTTTTTCCAATTATACACTTCTTTTCCTTGTATTGATTCAGTTCTTACTATGAATTATACTACTTTTTATATACAATAACATATCAATGTATTAAAGACAGGATTAATATACAAGTGTTAAACAAACTTTTACTATTAAGCATATGTCTATGTATTGTTGTTTAATTTATATGGGCTTCTAATATAGGTTTTATGGAGAGATATTCATTTATACCTGGGGGATCTGAGGCATTTAATTTAATTTGCCAAATAACCTCTTTTTCCCCCACTTTCTTCTTTATATTTCCACCCCTAGGATTGGCTTTAACTAATTCTAATATTCCAAAAAGAAACCCCGTGCATTCTGTATTTTCATTTATGTGTCTCCAGAGGGCATTTCTATCATCTTTCCTTTGAATACCGTAAAGATGCTCATATATTCTATTTCTCAGGCAACTGGTTGTTTTTCCAACATAAAATGCAGTGCATTTTGTGCACTTTGCTAGGTAGATCAGATGCCTGGATCTACAATTGCCCTTTTGAAACCACACTTTAGTTCTATTAATATCCATTAGTTCTATACTGGGGACAGTTATAATGTGTTGGCACTGTTTACATGTCCCACATTTGTGCGTGCCTTTGATATTATAGTCTAAAGGTTGGATTTTCCTTTCCAATAATTTCTTCATGTTGTGCTGGTGCTGTTGCTGGAGTTACAACTATCGAGTGGGAATCGTTATTGCCATCCAGTTTTGTTTTATTCATCAGTTTGACTGTTCACAACTTATTGGCATTATCTGGTTGTTTGGGATGGATTCGTTGGACGAATTACCGTCTATCTTTTCCCCAAGGCAGGAGGAAATAAGGGGTTTGCAGTCCGAGATGGCGATCATGCGTGGGGAACTTACCAGGTTGATAGAGATGATGTCACAACCCAACGCTGGAGCCGTTAGAAAGGACGTGATGACATCAACCCGCACATGTGTTCAGAATGGAGGAAGCGAAGGGAATGGTGAGCGCGGATCTAAAGAGACTAGTTCCTGTATTGATTCGCAGGGTAATGAACGGGAAGGAGACATTGAACCTGGTCAACGGATTCGTAATGAGAGTGTCCTCAACTCACCCTTGGATTACAACATTTCCGGGGCTAAACCGAGGAGAACAGTTCCAAAGAAGACGTATGCTTTTGCTACGAATGAGCATTCTACAGGTATGGCGAAAAGGGCCTTGGACAAACCATGTAGAACAGCACGGTATAATTTAAATGCATTTATTACCGCAGCTTTAGACTTTGAAGGTGAATATAAGAACAGTACAAATATGAGGGTACCCGTGGCTGAAAAAAGGAATGATAAAATCTTAAGGGATATAATATATGACTTTGGAAAGAAATTGAAAATTTTAAAAAGCGTACAGCTGGACAACAGTTATCTAAAAAAATGTATGGATGATGGGATAGTCCCTATGGGACTTAGATTTTTTAAGATTCCCATGGGAGTCGAGTTAGATGACAGTGTCAAGGATGAATGTGCAGAAATGTTTGATCAGTTTGGATTTACTTTCATGAAATTCATCATAAAATGTAATGATAAAAAAATATGTGCACTGTTAATTGAACTAGAGGAGCTAAATAATGTGATACAGAATGATTTAATGTATGAAGAATGTGAATTGATTTTGGAATCACAGTATACCTGGGTAGAGACACAGGTAGTTAAACAGCATGAACGTAAGTGTAAAAAAATGCAAAGAGACCTAGAGCAATATAAAAAAGGTTCTGCATATAGATGGGAGAAAAGAACAAATAATAGTAAAATTAATGGTCCATATAAGAAGTACACTAACAATGGAAGGTATTCTACTAATATGAGTAAACAAGGGTTAAGAGAGGAAGTACATCCAAGACGGAAAGATAAGGAATTACATCAGGGACATGGCCATGAAAATGCAGATTATTTTTTAGGAGAGGAATGGGAATGGAACAGAACAGACCCATTAAGGACAGGAGACAGATGGGAAAAAGTGAGAGGCAATCGGAAAAGACAGCATACGGATTAGTGGACAGGAATGATGGCGGCATTGTTAAAATCAATGAAACAGTTAGTAAAAGTAATGAATTTCACATTTATAATTACACTAATAGGGTGTTAAAAAAACAACATTTTTCCTTACTAGCCAAGGGTATGAAATATATACCGGATGAGAAGTTGAATGTAGTAGACAATATAATAGAGGTAAAAAAATTTGTGAGGAAATTAAATTTAAAACTGTTCTTCAAGGACAAACCTAGCATACAAAAACATGAATTTAGGCTAATGAGTTCATTTACACCCCCCTTGAATAATTTGTTAGGTATATATGAAAAAATGGTGGTTGAAGAAATCTACAAATATGGAAAGGAAAAAGGAAATAGAAAGTTTGGATATAATTTGAGTGAAGAGGAAAAAGAAGTATTACATGAAATACAAACAGACCACTCCCTAAGAATCATGAAACCAGATAAAGGAGGGGGGGTTGTACTTTATGATAAAGAGAAATATATAAGTAAAATGAATGAAACATTAACAAATTCAGGAAATTATGACACTATATCTTTAAATGAGGTGAATATTGGATATCATAAGGTGGATATGATCTTGGAAGACCTATTAATAGAAGAAAGAATTGAAGGTGAACTTTATAAATTTTTAAAAGTGGAATACCCGATTATAGGGACTATTATAGGGATACCAAAGGTCCACAAGGATATTCAAAACCCCCCCTTCAGGCCGATAATCTCAGGAAGCTTTTCCAAAACATTCCCATTTGGAAAGGTGATAGATAGTTGGCTTAAGCCCATATATAGGAATATCCCACAAATTATAATAGATTCATGGGATTTTTTAAAGAGGTTAAAACCTGAAATAGCAAAAAGAGCCAATTGGTTGGTCACCATAGATGTGGTAGACCTCTTTTCAAGTATTCCTAAAGAAGAGGGAATGGAAAGGTTTCAGGATATTATAAAGAAAAAAAGTAGTATATCATGGGAAAGAACGTTATTACTTATGGAGTTTATGGACATAGTACTGTCCTATAATTACATTATGTTTGAAGGGAAGTACTATAGACAAAAGAAAGGGGTGGCTATGGGGGCAGCATGTGCCCCCATGTTTGCAAATTTGTTTTTGACAAGCTGGGAAGAAGAGTTCATTTTGAACTCTGAGTGGTCACCCTTTCTTGGCTGTTACTTCCGCTTTCTCGACGATATTTTTATTACTTGGAATGGTAATGAAGTAGATCTAGAAAAATTTAAGATTTACTTAAATGGATGTAGTGAGGAAATAAAATTCACTTTTAGTCAAAATCAAAATTCCATTCCTTTTTTAGATACAAGGATAACATTAGAGGAAGGGGGATTTAAATCTAATATCTATAGGAAAACGACTTTCAGCAATTCCTATTTAGATTACCAAAGTAGCCACCCTATAGTGCAGAAAAGGAATTTGGTAAGGGGCCAATGTATAAGAGTGGCTAGGATGACATCAGCCAAGAAGGACTTATAAAGAGAACTAAAAAAAGTAGGGGAGTTCTTTTTAGACAGAGGATATCCCCATAAACTAATGGAAGATGCAATATGGTATGTCATGGGAGAATGGGGTAGGAAGTATAAGCCGCTATTAGGTAATGGGGACACTCCATTTAATGATGTTAATGTGGAAGTAGAAATAGAAGGGGGTTTAGATAATAAGAAATTAGGGGAAGAATTTAGTAGGGCTTGTGTACTACAATATAGTAAGCATAGTGGAGAAATTAGGAAAATTCTAGATAAGCATTGGAACATTACTAGGATTGACGGAGAAATTTCAAAAATAATGGGAGAGAAACCATTATGTGTATTCAAGAATGGGAACAACATGAAGAAATTATTGGAAAGGAAAATCCAACCTTTAGACTATAATATCAAAGGCACGCACAAATGTGGGACATGTAAACAGTGCCAACACATTATAACTGTCCCCAGTATAGAACTAATGGATATTAATAGAACTAAAGTGTGGTTTCAAAAGGGCAATTGTAGATCCAGGCATCTGATCTACCTAGCAAAGTGCACAAAATGCACTGCATTTTATGTTGGAAAAACAACCAGATGCCTGAGAAATAGAATATACGAGCATCTTTACGGTATTCAAAGGAAAGATGATAGAAATGCCCTCTGGAGACACATAAATGAAAATACAGAATGCACGGGGTTTCTTTTTGGAATATTAGAATTAGTTAAAGCCAATCCTAGGGGTGGAAATATAAAGAAGAAAGTGGGGGAAAAAGAGGTTATTTGGCAAATTAAATTAAATGCCTCAGATCCCCCAGGTATAAATGAATATCTCTCCATAAAACCTATATTAGAAGCCCATATAAATTAAACAACAATACATAGACATATGCTTAATAGTAAAAGTTTGTTTAACACTTGTATATTAATCCTGTCTTTAATACATTGTCATGTTATTGTATATAAAATGTAGTATAATTCTTAGTAAGAACTGAATCAATACAAGGAAAAGAAGTGTATAATTGAAAAAAATTTTTTTTATTAGTTTATTTAAGAAATGCACTAGCACTTTAAGACATAAATGGAACTACCATGTGACTAAAACAGAATATATTTAAGTAAGGTTTTAATGTAGTAGTATTGTTCTGAGGAAGTCTTAATTGATGAAAGCGCTTAACCGAATGGTTTTAATTTGTATTTTATAATAAAAAGTTTATATCTGGTCAACATAAGAGTTTGTTCTGTGTCGTAGTGCTGGTGCTGTTGCTGGAGTTACAACTATCGAGTGGGAATCGTTATTGCCATCCAGTTTTGTTTTATTCATCAACTTGCCCAACATTTCCTGAAATTCATTAATTCCAAAGCCCTGGACCAGCTCCTTCTTACCCCCACTAGAGGTAGCAACATCCTTGACCTGGTCATTACTAACATGGGCGACCATTGCTCTACACCGATACTCAACTCCTCCCTGGTTAGATCCGATCACAAACTAATCACCTTGGAAATCCACATCCCTCCCACCCCCCCACCCCCACCCCAACCCACACAAAGGTAACCACCATGAAAAACATCTCCAAAGCTAACTTTGGGCTTTTAAAAATAGAGGTGGCTAACTTCACGGCACCCATGCAATTGGAGAACAGCTGTATGACTGCTGACTCATACACTAATTTCTTATATGAACACGTACACAAATGCATGGATCTTGCCATACCCAATAGAACCAAGACGCTCTCCTCCAAAAAAAGGAAGCCAATCTGGTGGTCCCCTGCCATAAACAAACTCTACAACAGAAGGAGAAAACTGATGCAGAATAAGGTGAAGTCCCAAGACTGGAAAAACTCCCTTATCAGCCTCAATAAAAAGTTGAGATCCCTCATCAAATCCTCTAAAGCTAGCTATGAAAACAGAATAGCAGCAGATAGTAAAGACAACCACAAGGTCTTCAATAGTTATTCAAAGAATCTCCATGGCAATACCCAGATTTGCTCAGAGCTATTGCACAATGGCACCTCCTATACTGAGCCAAAAGATATTGCCAATATACTGGCCGACAGACTCAGTGCCATCTTTACCTGTCTCTCCCCCATCAAAGGACCAATCACAATACCAGTAGATTACCAGGCACCCAGTATTACTGCTACACAGGTTAAAACAGCACTGTACAAGGCCAAGAATACAGCTTCTATGGGACCTGACAATATCCCTGGCTGTGTTCTACATGAACTATAGAGTGAACTGGCACCTCACCTGTCTGCCCTATTCAATCACAGCCTCACCTCAGGCTTTGTCCCTACTGAATGGTGCACTGCTACAGTCATCCCTCTCCACAAAGGAGTAGTGACTACAGACCCTGGGAACTATCACCCCATTAGCCTGACGAGTCTGATATGCAAAGCTATAGAACACATCATTATGGACCTAATAAACAAGGATATAGGGAATCTTCAAACTCTGGATCCCACACAGTTTGGTTTTGTAAAGGGTAGATCATGCCTGGTCAACCTGGTTGACATCTTTGAGTCAGTCACCAGAGCTGTGGATGACGTCAAGGTGGTTCATACAGCCTACCCTGATCTGGCTAAGGCCTCTGATACCATTCCCCACTAAGGAATCATAGAAAAACTCACTAAGATAGGCATCAACCCCTATATCACTAGGTGGGTTGCAAACTGGCTCACAGATACAGCCCACAGTGTGAAACTAGCTGACTCCAAGTCAGACTGCTGACCAGTCACGAATGGAGTCTCACAGGGTTCGGTCCTGGGCCCTCTCCTGTTTGGTATCTACTTCTCTGAAGTCCAGGCCAACACGAAGGGACAACGGCTGACAAAGTTCACAGATGACTGCAAGTTGGGTGTCATAATTAACTCCCCAAGTGATGTTGACATCCTACAGAAAGGCTTCACTGAGATCAACTAATGGTGTCAGAACCATGACCTTAAGGTCAATGCCAAAAAAATGTGTCGTCATCCACTTTGGGAAAAACCCGCTTCCCATGAATTACCACATCAATGGTAGTCCACTGAACACAGAAGGCATTATAAGAAATCTGGCAACACAGGTTGACAGCAACCTCACTTTTGACCACCACATTGCCACTGTGGTCAGAAAGTCCTTCTATGTGGCACATCTCATTACTAAGGGTTTTGCATCCAGGAAGAAAGAGGTCATAGTTTCCCTGTGCTCTTCCCACATTAGGCCAATCATCGAGTACAATGCCCCATTTGGCATGTACCTCACTAGACACCTGCAACAACTGGAGATGCCGCAAAAGTACCTCACAAAGAGGATCCTAGGCTTTAAACACTTGTCCTATATGGAGAGACTCAAAAAACTCCAGCTATTCTCTGTCTCATATCACCTACTTAGAGGCAATCTCTGCTTGACTTACAAAGCCATGTCTAACCCAGCTCTGTTAGATGCTACATCTAAAGAAACCCTAATCCCTCCACACTACATGATCCAGAGACCTCAACCTCATTACCACAATCAACAGAACAAGCTCGAGGGACAGGTTAATAACCCAGAGACTGCCCATCCTATGGAATAGACATGTCAAGTGGAGCGCCTCACTTGCCCTCTTCAAGAGGAATCTTGATGAGTGGATGGGAAATAGAAAATTCATGCCAGGGATCACTCCAGTGACTCTACTCGACAGAGGCACTGGAAACTAAGGTCTGGTGGCTTGATGCCAGGGTAATCCTATGGGCTAGGCTTGTAAAGGCTCCAGGGCCATTAGCCTAGTACACACCAATGAACCTATGAACCTATGTGTTGTATCTTTAATTACAAATTTATGATGCAGAGCACAGAACAAAAGGCAGTCATTTCAGGAAAATGCAACAGCCCTACTGACTGTGATAGCTATCATAAGTGTCTCCTACTGACCACATAAGCCATCTTAATCCCTTAGTCAATACCCTTATCAATCCCAACAACTTGAACAATCTGTCAATAAGCTGGATGCCCTACACCATGAATGGCTGGAATGTCCAGTGATTCCTTCTTATAAATGCTAACTCCTTTGGATAAATAGTTAAGAGTCCTACTAGGGGCACAAAGTCATTGTGTACTGTCATCATAAATATGTCCCCTCCTTGCATATTTCTAAGTGTATCTTCTTCCCTTGTTAAATCAGACCACAAATCAATAATCTTTTCCTTTAAAAACAGCAGTGGTATTTCCACGGCAAATATCTCTGTTCTTAAAGACATTATATAAGAAAATGTTCTTCAGTTACCAAAATAAATTCCACTCTAATCCTCCCCCAATAGATCCCATTCCTAAAGACACTGCCTATACCTCTGACTTCTACTCCCACTTAAATAATTCTATTGATAACACAGTTCCTATCCATACCAAATATTCTGGGAAATTTAAAAATAAGCTCCTATGGTGGAATACGCATACAAGCAAAGTATATAACAAGAGAATGAATGACATAATAGCTATAAGAAACAAGGTACCTTTCCTACCTTACCTTGCCTTGAGAAAAACTAGCAAAATGATGATGGGTATTTTTAGGAAACTGAAACCTCAGTATGAACTTTAAAAGGCCACTGAAACCAACTACTAATGTTTCTTTAAGTAATACAAAGAAATATCTGGAGCTAATCCACAATAAAAATGCCCACTCTCACCCAGAGGAAATAGTTAATATCTTGGCTGACAAATTTAGTGAACATTTGATTCTACCTAAAGTTACATCTATTCCACAGAGTCTACAATCCCAGCCACACCCTATAATTACTATGTTGTGAGTCCTCCCAGCCCTTTTAAAAACTAACAGGCCCTGATGACATACCAGACTGCCTAATTATTTATCTAAATGCATTCTTAACCTCTTTAATCTAAGCCTCTCCACTGGTAACAAGGTCTATAAAACAACTGTTATAGAATGGTGGCCCAAACAAAGAACTTAGTAACTATATATCCATTAGTCTCACTATCCTCATTTGGAAAGCTGTCAAATTCTTTATCTCAATCTTCATTAATCTGGACATTGGAAATCTCTTAACTGTCATCATTTCAGCTTTCCCAAAGGCAGGCCATGAGTTCTTAATGTCATTCATTTCTTTGAAAAAGTCACTCAAGCAATGGATAGTGTTTATGCAGTGCACACACATATCTGGGCCTGACCAAGGCCTTTAACAGTATTCCCTATGGAGGTATTACTGGCAGAATTATAATTCTGAATATAAATCCATATTTTGTACCACAGACAAACCAATTGTCTAACAGACCCCTTTTAGGTACTGTCACAGATGCCAAAAGTTATCAGATGTATACCACAGGACACATTACTGGGCCCTCTCTTATTTGACATCTGTTTCTTGGACCTCCATCTGAACATTCCTGAAATACTCCTGGCCTATGATTATCTAAGTTTCTGGATGACTGTGCATTGGGTGCTGTGATTTTTTTTTACTCTACTGAATGACGAATGCTCCCATATGAGTTAGACTAGGTTAACAACTGGAGAAAGGAAGATGGTGAGGTTGAAGGGGCAAACACTCCATGCACAAAAAGTCAGGGAGTGCAATAGGTAGTACCAGAATTTCATTTCTGAATTAAATACTGCATTTGCAGTCAGGGCTGAAGCACTTTAGCTCTTTCTGTGTGATCTAGCACAATATCAGCATTCATAAATGAAAGCAGATACAGCATTTGCAGTCAGGAATGAAGCACTCATGGCTCCTTGTGAGATATTTAGCCTAGAGCAAGCACCTTGCTACACTGCCAAAAATGTAAAGGACCGTTCTTTCTTTTTTTTTTTTTCTTTTGTTCTTCAAGAGTACTACAGAACTTTTTATTTTTATTTTTTTGCTTTGCAACAAGTTGTGAGGGGGGCCAGATACATATTGGAAGGGTAAAAGGTACAAGGATAGCTACAGTTTTGCTCAAAATAAGTGTGAAAACATGAACTGCAGTTCATTTTGGTAAACAAAACATTTCCACATCATACCTTATCAGCAACACACCCCTCTAATCAAATACTCTCTTGAGGGCTCTAGGTACTCATTTTGAAAATTCCTTATCTTTTGACCATCGTATCTTCATACTGCTTGGAAATCATTCTGTCTAGTTCAAATAATTTACAATGACTCTTAGATCAAAAGTAGTTTTAATTCTCTATTAATCATCTCTTATCAGGCCATTACTGAAAATAATTTCCCTATTTGTCAAAAAAGATATCACTTAACTAGAGAGAAAATGTAGATTTCTAACTAAAAAGCTCAATTAACTCAAAAAACAGTTATCCTGGACAGTCTGGCATCCCTCTCCCTTTGTTTTGTGTCCTGTGCACTCCTTAGCGGTGATCTGTGTCTATCTTTTCAAACCATGAAAGATCCACCCCATCTGACCTCAGATTCCTTTACAGAACAAAGGGCTCCTCAAACAGGCAAGGAATTAAACCATCAATAGATAAACAAGAAAAGTTGGCATAACAGATTCATATCAAAATGTTACTCCCATCCCAGAGTAGCACCATTGCCATCTTCCATGTAAACCTGGATAATTGGATGGGGAGCCTCAAATTCTCCCCAGGCATGTTTTGTGCTACCCTTATACTTTAGTTCATAACTAGGCATGCAGTCCAGGATACCAGTGAGAAAACTAGTCCAGTTTTCAAAATGCCTCAGCACACTGTCCAGTTAACTGACTTGTTCAGAGTCACATAGTAGGAAAATGAAGGATTTGAAGATCTAACCCTGGACTATAGGAAGCAGCTTGTTAAGTCAAAGCCTTAATCCCCTGCACTGACCGTTAGACTCCTTGAGCCTGGACAAAACATTTGATTATGGTTTACTGGTGAGGCATGTCATGGTCTGTAGACTGACTGCCTAGTACTTATCTATGAATTTATAAAGATATAGGAACTTGGTGTAAAATTCTGAAATTAATAGCAACACCCTGAGTCTATGTTCCACTATTACAGAATATTACAAACTGCATATGTGTTGTAATGAAATGCATACATTTTGTTTTTCAATGTTTGTATATTATAATGCATTCTGAAAAAAATGAAAATTTTCCTGCTCTTAAAATTGAAGCAGAATTTGTAAGGCGATTTTCCATAATCCTCTACTAAATACATTATACATTAAGCTTAGAAACAAGATATAATTTAACAAAATAGAAAAATATGATACAGAAGTCTAAGTACATGGCATGCGGATAGAAAACAGGTACATATGCATGAAAGAATATTATAAAGTCCATTTGTTTGTTATAATCCTTCAAGTTAGCCAAACATTGATTTTAAAAAAGCTTTTTATATGCATCAAAAAGGTGAAATTGGAATTACATATTTATATGTTCCTGTTTAACATTCAAAAACATTTTCATGGCGCAATTTTAAATATGCACCTTCTTTTGTAAAATAGGTGTGGATGGCAAAATGTAAGAAACAAATGCCTATTGTATATCGCTAGAGATTTACTAAAAGTCATAATGAGCTAAAATAGTTTTATGTTTGAATATGAGAAATGGATCAAAGTCATAAGAGTTATAAAGAATTTAGCTTGTTTTAGACTGGATAATAAAAGGAAGTTCTAAGTAAGCAATGGAATAAGTCATAGAAATAAAAACTTTATTCAGGCTACAGAATAAAAATACCACACAGCACATGGATGCAGTTACTTATATTATGGCAGATGGTAGTTGTGTGAGAAAGGCAATGACAAATAGACAAGCAGATGTAGATAACTGAGAAGTGCTACACTTCAGGGAAGATAATTTCATACCTGTTTTTGGGACGTACTACATTTCAAAGAGTATTGAATGAGATAAGACAGTTTCAGTTATATACCTGGGAGTCAGTATCAGAATTTCCAGAAATGTGAAGGCAATAGAGCACTTGTTTTCTAAACATAATGTTTATCAATACAAGACTATATAGTAGTGAATATTATATGTGTTATAGCAAGGCACAGTTTGCTTAAAAAATGTTATAGCAAAACAAAGAGAAAATGAGACCACTAGATTGCAAATATGGGTAATAAAAGAGAAATGAATGCTATGGAAAAAGATGTCAGGCTATTAAAGGCAGACCTCACAGGTCAGGTAGATCACATAAGTAAAGATAAGTCTGATCGAAATGTATGCAAACCTAAAATTGGATGGGCATTGTTAGCAGTCATATATGTCCTGTTTGTTTCTTACATTTTAGTTACTCTGGATACTCCTTTTCACTGTGACTCATCCAGGCTCATATCATATTAGGCTGGCCACAGGTGTTCAGAATGGACACCCAGAGTACACTTACTCTTGTAATGTGCATATCTGATCTCATCATATTATGAGTAACTGTGGCACAAATAAAAAATATTTTTCTGGGCGGGCTTCTTTCACCCCCTCATGTGAGGAGTTTTGCCCCCCACAGACACACACCACTTATTTTGTTATTCACAATTTGAGTTTGGGCTGCCTCTGAGAAACTGCAATCAATGTCAGACAATGGCATAGCTATCTTACTCATCTCCTCTGTAACATGCCAGCTTTAGACCACATCCAAATTGGTAACATGTGAATGCTATGATCGGGTTCCAGCATATACATAGGTCACCAGACATTTCATTACAAGCTACAATGCTCAAACCAGAAGGTTGAAGCACTGCTTTGCCATAGAGCAGTATGGCTGAAAAGCACAATCACTGCGGCTTAAATACCCAACAAGAAACCAAGCACGTTGTGGCCTCCCCTAACGACAGCAATCTGGCTATATTCTGACAGGGACAGCCTCGCTAGAAGAGTTATGATCGTGATGTATGTGACTCCTTGTGCTTGTGTACGTCATAGTTATAACTATAGGATTACCACTGAACAGGTGTCAGTGTCACCACCTCAAATTATTTACAGCATAATTTACTACCAAGCAGCTAAGTGCATCCTTAAACATCACTGCTCATTCACTGAAAAAACACATAGATTTCACTCCCTAATAGCTGTAGTACAAAAAGCAGCCCTGCACACCAAACCGTCCCATTATTAAATAACCGCACAGATTGCCTACAGAGTAACATAAACAATTAATTAAGCATTACTGCAGGGGGAAGCACTCTCTGTACTCCATACCCCTGCAACTCATATATACTAACTCTGAGATCAGGAGAAAAATTTCTTACAGCATATTACACATGCTTCCTCATCTCTCAGTGGTGGCTCGTGGCATCAGACTGCAGGACTGCAGCCACTCCAGCTGTGTGAAGAAAAGAAAAGAACATGCATTTTGTTTTGTAAAATAAAAAATATCAATTAAACTGGCTGGTTAAACTTAGTGCTCTAAGCATGTCCAACTGACTAGCAAAGTCCCGGAACTCGAACTGCGTATGCTCTGTGAGTTCCGGGTTTTTTTTTTTTTTTTGTTTCTGTAACTCTGGACTTGGACTGTTGTAACAGAAGTATAGAATGGAGAGTACTGCATCAGTGTTTGATGCCCAGAAGTCTGTGCA